>NW_004444243.1:945028-972811 GCF_000243295.1 Trichechus manatus latirostris
TGTAAATTGTCTCAGAGAACAGAAGATTATTTTCAAAGCCTTGAGGGCTAATGTAATGTGTTCTGCTGATTTGCTTGGTACCTGTTATCCCTTCTTCTCCTCCAGTTTCTCCCACTTGTAATGGTAATGTCTAGCTTGTACCTGTTCTGCCATTGTACCTTTGGAGGTAGATAACTTGTGTTCTAGATTTCACAGATGAAGAAAAGAGGAATTTTTGGATTTTGGACTTGTAGTTAAGACTTTTGCTGTGATATGATGAGATGAATATGTTTTGCATGTTGCAAAGATGTGATTTTTTGGGGGCCAAAGTGTGGAATGTCATGGATTGAATTGTGCCCCCCCAAAAATGTGTGTATCACCTTGACTAGGTCATGATTCCCAGTATTTTATGATTGTGTTATCTGATGTGATTTCCTTATGTGTTGTAAACTCTACCACTATGATGATATTATATGTGATTTCTTCATGTGTTATAAATTCTATCACTGTGATGAGGTTATACTGGTGAGGTTGACAAGATTAGTGTCTTAATGCAATTTCTTTTGAGATATAAAAGAGAGAAGTGAGCGGAGACACATGGGAACCTCATACCACCAAGAGAGCTGTGCTGGGAGCAGAGCGCATCCTTTGGACCTGAGGTTCCTGCACAGAGAAGCTCCCAGACCAAAGGAAGACTGATGACATGGACTTTCCTCCAGAGCCGACAGAGAAAGCGTTCCTCTGGAGCTGATGCCCTGAATTTGGACTTGTAGCCTACTGGACTATAAGAGAATAAATTTCTCTTTGTTAAAACCATCCACTTGCGGTATCTCTGTTAGAGCAGCACTAGATGACTGACACAAAGTTCATTTACCCTGTAACCTAATAATCCATTTCTGTGAATATATTCTGAAAATCCACACCTACAAATATAAAATATATATATATACACACACAAGGCCATTTGTTCAAATATTATTTGGATTAAAGACAGTCCAACTGCTCAACAATAGGGCATTAACTGAGAAAATTATGGTACATTCCCAACATATAATATTTGTGAAAATTAAGTGATTTATTACATCAGAAAAATTAGACATCACCAGCTTCATTATGAGAGCTCAAGAATTATTAAAGATTTATATTTGCATATTGAACTTTAGACTGGAAAGCATTCAATAATAGCATATATCATTTATTTTTTTTAAATAATCTCAGATAAACTATTGTTAGTTTTCAGAAAATAAAATTGAGGCTAATAGGAATTTTTTAAAAGATTTAGAAAAAATCATAAAACTGAATTTTAATTTTAACTTCTGACTTCTAACTCCCCATCCAGTTTTTGTTTTTTTTCCTCACAGCTGCCATCCTATATTTATCTGAGCTCTGCTCTCTACTAAGCTTCAGGTCCACAGCTGTCACCTGAGCATCTCACTGGCACCATAAAAATCAACCTCAAAATAAACAAGTTCTAAACTAAATCCCCTAACCTGTTTCTCTTCTTGCTTTCTCTGTCTCTGTGTGACAAGGGCTATTCCCAATCAAAAAATTTCAAAATGTTTGCATCATCTCCCATTCCTCTTTTCATTTTCCGCACTGACATCTTATCTTCTAGAAAGTCTTCATGTATAGTATTTCTTTCAATTCCTGCTTACCAATTTCATTTTATTTTTAAAAATAAAATATTTTTAACTATAGTCTTATTCCATTACTGTTTTTTCCCTGTGTGAAGTCTCTATGGAGAATGATTCATTCCTCATTATGCTTGTTGTTAGAGTAACTACTATTTATTGAAATCTGTTATCTGTCCAACATTGCACTTAGGTCCTTCACATACATTATTTAATTTAATTTTCTCAACAACCCTTTAATATATAATTCAAATGATTTACAGATGAAGAATGCTCCTTAGAAGCAAAGATAACGAGACTTTGTCTTGCTTACTTTGGACATGTCATCAGGAAAGACCAATTGCTAGAAAAGGACACCATGTTTGGCAATGTAGAGGGTCAGCAAAAATGACAGAAAACCCGCAGTGAGATGGATTGACATGATATCCACAACTGTGTGCTGAAACATCAAAGATCGTGAGGAGGACTGTGCAATGTTTAATTCTGTTATACATAAGGTCTCTGTGAGTCAGAGCTTACTGAGCGGCAACTAACAACAACAGATGAGGAAACTGAGACTCGGTTTCTTCAATTTACATAGTTAGAATTGAAACACACGCATGCTCAATTTAAGGGTGTGTGTTGTTTCTGTTTTGTTTGTTTTTCCTTTGAGCATTTCACTTCCTGCTCAAAATACCACACGTGCTCCTGTTGCCTCACAAATTACCCACAAACTCATTAGATTGTTATTCTAATGCTTCTTGATCTGGTCTCAACTTACCATTCCAACCTCAATTCCTACTTTTCATTTGCATGTACCATTTATATAAGCAAACATTAGTCACTCTCACTCAATGTCCCACAATTTCTTCTTCCATCCTGGTACACAAATTATTCCCTCTACTAAAATGTCTTTCCTCTCTATCTCTAGCTGTCCAGCTGACCCATCTCTTCAAGGTCTAGTTAAAGGCTTCTTCCATCATGCAACTTACCCTGAGCTCTTTGGACAGAATAATTAAGCCTTCCTCTGAACTTTCATGCCATTTATAATTTTATAGCTTCTATTTGAGCTATTTTTTCTATTTATTTACCTCCCCAAATAAGTATACATCTGTATCTTAAGCATCTTTGTATCTCCTCAGCACTTGGAGAGTAATGAAGTACATAAGAGAGGCAGTCACCAAGAAATTACTTTTCTTTCTTTTCATTAAAATAAGGTAAAATACATGACTAGTGGTGGGAAAAAAGAAGCAAATATATCTGAATATACATATAGTGGAGCCCTGGTGTCACGGTGATTAAGAGCTTGGCTGCTACCCAGAAGGTCAGCAGTTTGAATCTACCAATCACTCCTTAGAAACCCTATGGGGCAATTCTAGTCTGGCCTAGAGGGTCACTATGAGTCAGAATTGATTTAACTGTAATGGAAAACAGGTTTATGCATATAGTGACAAGCACCAAATTTAAGCTAATAAATAAAATAAATTAAGCTATGAATTTTAACATCTCTGAACAATTTCTTCCAAGTGTCTTAGAAACTTGAGCTAAAAGTAGTTAATGCATCTTAATGCTTTTAATAACTCTTTAAAAATTCCACATTTTGTTGTGTTTTATAGAAATCAATTAAGGACTTGTTAATTTTAAAACACAGTTTCATGGATTACTTTGTTTCTTAGTGGGCTCTATACTGTTTGGAGAAAAAAATCTATAAAACAACAGTGTTGATATTTAAATCATAATTGCTTATAATGATGCTTCTGAATAAAGAATAATAAATTTAGAAAAGTCTCTTAAATATTCAATATAAATAAATTACTCTTGCTAGCACTTTAGAATTTAGCCATGTTGTTGTTATTAGGTGCCTCAGAGGCAGCCACAATTCATAGCTACCTTATGTTTAACAGAACAAAACATTATCCGGACCAGTGCCTTCATCATAATAGCAAGTATTTTTGAGCGCTTTGTTGCAGACACTGTGTCAATTCATCTCATCGAGGGTCTTCCTTTTTTTCACTGACAAGTAGGATGTCGTTATCTAAGGATTGATCCCTCCTGATAGCATGTCCCAGGTAAGGGAGAAGAAGTGTCACCTTCCTCACTTCAAGGGAGCATTCTGGCTGAACTTCCTCCACAACAGATTTGTTCTTTCCTTTAGCAGTCCATGGTACATTCAATATTCTTTGGCAACATCCAAATGTGTCAATTCTTCTTCACTCTTCTTTTTTCATTGTCCAGATTTCACATGCATATGAAGCCATTGAGAATATCATGGCTCGAGACAGGCACACTTTCTATCACAGTGATATTTTTGCTTTTTAACACTTCAAAGAGGACTTTTGCAACTGATTTGTCCAATGCAAAGCATCCTTTGATTTTTTGACTGGTGCTTCCTTGGACATTGATTATGGATCCCAGTAACACGAAATCTTTGATAACTTCAATATTTTCTCCATTTATCATGATATTGCTTAGCATGTCAAATTATGAGGATTCTTGTTTTCTTTATGTTGAGGTATAATCCATACCAAAGGATCCAGTCTTTCATCTTCATCAGTAAGTGCTTCAAGACATCTTCACTTTAGACAAGCAATGTTGTGTCATTTGCATATCGAAGGTTGTGTCCCCACACATCTGTCAGTTTGTCATACTATAGGGACTTGCTTGCTGCTGTGATGCTGGAAGCTATGCCACTGATATTCAAATACCAACAGGGTCACCCATGGTGGACAAGTTTTAGCTGAGCTTCCAGATTAAGATAGATTAGGAAGAAGGACGTATTTCTGAAAAAAAATAGTCAATGAAAACCTTATGAATAGCAGTGGAATGTTGTCTGATATAGTGCCAGAAGATAAGTCCCTCAGTTTTGAAAGCACTCAAAGGACAACTGGGGAAGAGATGCCTCCTCAAAGAAGAGTAGACCTAAATCACATGGATGGAGTCAAGTTTCAGGACCCTCATTTGCTGATGTGGCATGAGTCAAAATGAGAAGAAATAGCTGAAAACATCATCAGAAGAACATTTGAAGATCTATCCTGAAGTACAATGCTGTCAGAACAGGATAATATCCACACGTCTACAAGGAAGATCAGTTAATACTACTATTATTCAAATTTACAAACCAACCACTAAGGTCAAAGATGAAGAAATTGCAGATTTTTACCAACTGCTGAAGTCTGAAATTGATCAAACATGCAATGAAGATGCATTGATAATTACTGGCCATTGGAATTCAAAAGTTGGAAACAAAGAAGAAGGATTGGTAGTTGGAAAATATGGCCTTGGTGATAGAAATGATGCTGAAGATCACATGGTAGAAGTTTGCAAGACCAACAACTTCTTTACTGCAGATACCCTTTTTCAACAACATAAACGGCAACGATACATATGGACCTGCCAGAAGGAATACACAAGAATCAAATCTGCTACATTTGTGGAAAGAGACAATGGAAAAGCTCAATATCATTAGTCAGAACAAGGCCAAGGGCTGACTGTGGAACACATCACCAATTGCTCACATGCAAGTTCAAGTTCAAGTTGAAGAAAATTAGAACAAGTTCAGGAGAACCAAAGTACGACCTTGAGTATATCCCACCTGAATTTAGAGACCATCTCAAGAACAGATTTGACACATTGAACACGAATGACCAAAGACCAGACGAGTTGTGAATGACATCAAGGACATCATACGTGAAGGCAGCAAGAGGTCGTTAAAAAGATAGGAAAGAAAGATAAGAGCAAAATGAATGTTAAAAGAGACTCTGACAGTTGCTCTTGAACCCAGAGTAGGTAAAGCAAATGGAAGAAATGATGAAGTAAAATAGTTGAAAAGATTTCAAAGGACAGCTTGAGAAGACAAAGTAAAGTATTATAATGAAATGTGCAAAGATCTGGAGCTAGAAAACCGAAACGGAAGAACACGCTCAGCGTTCTTTAGGCTGAAAGAACTGAATTAAAATTCAAACCTTGAGGTTCAGTATTGAAAGATTATAGGGGAAAATACGAAACAACACAGAAAGAATCAAAAGAAGATGGAAGGAATACAGAGTCACTGTACCAAAAAGAATTGGTCGACATTCAACCATTTCAGGAGGTAGCATTTGATCAAGAACCAATGGTACTGAGGGAAGAAGTCCAAGCTGCACTGCAGGCATTGGTGAAAAACAATTAAAGGAATTGAAGGAATACCAAGTGAGATGTTTCAACAAATGGATGCAGTGCTAGAAGTGCTCACTCATCTATGCCAAGACATTTGAAAGACAGCTACCTGACCAACAGACTGGAAGAGATCCATATTTTTACCCATTCCAAAGAAAGGTGATCCAACAGAATGTGAAAATTATCAAACAATATCGTTACTATCACGCACAAGCAAAATTGTGCTGAAGATCATTCAGAAGTGGTTGTAGCAGTACATTGCCAGAGAAATGTCAGATATTCAAGCCAGATTTAGAAGAGGACCTGGAACAAGGGATAACATTGCAAAGGCTAGCTAGATCATGGCTGAAAGCAGAGAATAACAGAAAGATGTTTACCTGTGTTTTATTGACTATGTAAACGCATTCGACTGTGTGGAACATAACAAATGATAGATAACAGTGGAAGAATGGGAATTCCATGACACTTTACAGTGCTTATGAGGAACCTGTGCTTAGACCAAGAGGCAGTCATTCAAACAGAACAAGGGGATACTGCATGGTTTAAAGACAGGAAAGGTGTGTGTCGGAGTTGTATCCTTTCATTATATTTATTCAATCTGTATGCTGAGCAAATAATCCAAGAATCTAGACTATAGGAAGAATAATGCGGCATCAGGATTGGAGGAAGACTCATTAACAACTTCTGATATGCAGAGAACACAAGCTTGTTTGCTGAAAGCTAAGGTCACTTGAGGCACTTATTGATGAAGATCAAAGACCACAGCCTTCAGTATGGATTACACCTCAACATAAAGAAAACAAAACTCCTCGCAACTGGACCAATAAGCAACATCATGATAAACATAGAAAATATTGAAGTTGTCAAGGATTTCATTTTACTTGGATTCATAATCCACGCCCATGGAAATGGCAGTCAAGAAATCAAACGATGCATTGCTTTGGGCAAACCTTCTGCAAAAAGATCTCTTTAAAGTGTTGAAAAGCAAAGATGTCACTTTAAGGACTAAGGTGTGCCTGACCCAAACCATGGTGTTTTCAAATCGTCTCGTATGCATGTGAAAGCTGGACAATGAATAAGGAAGACTGAAGAAGAATTGAAGCCTTTGAATTATGGTTTTGGTGAAGAATATTGAATATACCATGGATTGCCAGAAGAACAAACACATCTGTCTTGGAAGAAGTACAGCCAGAATGCTCATTAGAAGTGAGAATGGTGAGACTTCTACACACATACTTTGCACATGTTATCAGGAGGAACCAGTCCCTGGAGAAGGACATCGTGCTTAGTAGAGTAAAAGGTCAGCAAAAAAGAGGAAGACCCTCAAGCAGATGGACTGACACAGTGTCTCTAACAATGAGATTAAACATAACAATGATTGCGAGGATGGCACAGGACAGGGCAGTGTTTTGTTCTGTTGTACATAGCGTCGCTATGAGTCAGAATCGACTGGAAGGCACCTAACAACAACAACAGCAGGTTGTTAATGAGTCTTCCTCCAATCCTGATTCCACATTCTTCTTCATATAGTCCAGATTTTCAGATATTTGCTCAGCATACAGATTGAATAAGTACGGTGATAGGATACAACGCTGACACATACCTTTTCCGATTTTAAAACGTGCAGTATCCCCTTGTTCTCTGTGAACGACCGCCTCCTGATTTATTCAAAGTTACCACATGAGCACAATTAAGTGTTCCGGAATTCCCACTCGTTGCAATGTTATCCATAATTTGTTATGATACACACAGTCAAATGCCTTTGCGTGGTCAATAAAACACAGTTAAACATCTTTATGGTATTCTCTGCTTTCAGCCAAGAGCCACCTGACATGAGCAATGATATCCCTCGTTCCTTATCTTCTTCTGAATGTGGCTTGAATTTCTAGCAGTTCCTGTCGATGTGCAGCTGCAACTGTTTTTGAATTATCTTCTTGAATACTTTGCTTGCATGTGATATTATTGATATTGTTTGACAATTTCTGCATTCCACTGGGTCACTTTTCTTTGGAATGGGCACGTATATGGATCTCTTCTGGTCAGTAAGCCAGGTAGCTATCTTCCAAATATCTTGACATAGATGAGTGAGAAGTTCCAGTGTTGCATCCATTTGTTGAAGCATCTCAGTTAGTATTCCATCAATTTTTGGAGCCTTGTTTCTCACCAGTGCCTTCAGTGCAGCTTGGACTTCTTCCTTCAGCACTATCGGTTCTTGATCAAATGCTACCTCCTGAAATGGTTGAATGTTGACAAATTATTTTTGGTTCAGTGACTGTGTATTCTTCCCATCTTTTTTTGATGCCTCCTGAGTCTTTCTATATGTTGCACATAGAATCCTTCAATATTACAACTTGAGGCTTGAATTTTTTTTTCAGTTCTTTCAGCCTGAGAAATGCTGACTTAGCAATAAGCAGAATTTACTCAGAATGACACATTTCAACAATTGGAAAAGTCTAGATTTGCCCATTATTGCCATAATACATATCTAAAATTAGGAAGAATTACTAAGAGTCATCTAATTTTAGATACAGTATTTGATTTTAGATCTTAATATCCAAAAATATATGCATCTGTTAATTTTTTTAATTAATCTCTATTGAATATATATATGTGTATGTGTGTATATGTATACACATGCATAAGACTGAAGCAAAAAAATCAGAAATTATTAATTGAAAGACTCCTTTTAATATATTTAAGGTATATGAGAAATATTTTTACAACACTTTGTTGTCCAAACTAAAATAAACTAAATTTAATTTTTGTGTTTCAAATATTATTCACCATATATTGCTATAATACATTATGTTGAGTTATTAAGAGTATTCTCTCTGTTCGCTTGGTTTGGTTCAAAATATTTTTACAAAAAGCTTTAGCAGTTATAATAATATCATGAACAATTTTTATAAATTGTATAGTTTACAATGTATAAATCAGGTGCTTACTGGGAGAGTGCTACTAATATAGTAGGAGTATTTGAGATTTCAGGTCGGTTGTTACCATAGTATAAAATATGCAAGTTTCACACTAATGAAATATCAAGAATATAAGAGAAGTTCTACAGTACCTGGCAGAGTTCATTATCCAAAACAAACAAACAACAATAAAAACACAGAAAAACAAAAAACAAACAAACTAAAAATAAAACAAAATGTGGCTGTTGAATGAAGAGTAATTATTTACTGAATGCTTAAGATGTGTCAGGATCTTTTCTAAGATCTTACCATAATAATTCATTTAGTCATCTTTGAAGAAGACACTCTTAATAAATAAACTTTACAGATGTGCACCAGAGAGGTTGAGTAACAACTCAAAAGCCCACAGTTAGTGGTTTGTAAAATTTGGATTCAACCAGGTTCTCTGACTCTAGAACCTGTGTCCTTACAATGTGTTCCCTTTTACCTCCCATTCAATGGATTGATGCACGTTTTCCCAGGAAAAGTTATGGATTGCAATAGAATTTGAATTAAAAACTTCTTACCACGTATCATACTTGTAAGTCTACGTTAAAACAAAACAGAAAACAAAAACAAAACGGAAAAAGAAGCGCATTCAAGGATTATTAGGTTAAATTTTCTACATACTTGATTTATCCTTCCTGGATACAAATATCTTTATAACGACGATAAGTTTGAATCCAACTGATTGAGGTATATCTCTTTAATATTCCCTCTATAATTTCAGATACTTCATTTCTGTAAAAAAGTCATATTTCTATATTATAGACTTCTTCAATTTTAGTTATATATTGTTAATTGCCATTGAGTCAATTCCAACTCACAGCGACCCAGTGTGTTAAAGTAGAATGTCTCTAGGGGGGTTTCTTGTCTGTAATCTTAATGGGAGCAGGTTGCCAGACTTTTTCTTCCATGGTACCCCTGGGTGGGTTCACACTGTCAACTTTTAGTTTAGCAGTTAAGCACAAATAATTTCACCACCTAGGGACGTTTAGTTATTATAGTCAAATGTATTTGGTTATTATTAACTATAGTAGTGATATGCTCTTCAAAATATAAGCAGTAGTTACCCAGAAGTTCCTTATTCTTTTTCTGTTGATGAGTTAAGTGTGCAGATTTGGAGTAAGAAAAGCATTTCCAGATTTATCAAACTTTGTTTAAGTCCTTAACTCTTCTTTTTTTTTTTTCTCTCTCTCTGGCTACTTCCTGTATCTTTCAACAATGTCTTCTTTGGAGCAGCTTGGATTTTGCTATTAAAGTATTTTTGCTTGTTTTATTTTGTTAATATTTTAGTTAATGTTCATAACAAGTCTGTGAAGTAGAACAGTTTTTGTTATTTTTCAAAGGAGAAAATCATGTAATACAATGAAATTTGAAAAATAATGTAGTATAGGTACTGTGAGAATACACTGTCTAGAATCTAATAAAGACTCAGAGAAGGGAGGAGCACATACTAATCAGGGAGAATTGTATCAGGGAAACAATTTTATTAAACTCCAAAATTTTTATCAGAGTCCACAAAAATAAACATTTTCCGGGTAGACACTGGTGGAAAATTGATTCAATGGGAATAGTAGCAGGAGTAATGGCAAAGAGGTGAAATTGCTGGGATATTCAAAGAGGTTCTTGAGAGTGACATGTGTGATGTGGACAGCACTGTGAAATAAATTGATTAATTAGAAAGGGGTAAAAATAAAGTATCTTTCAGACTGTATTTCCCAAAAGAAATTTTACTTTCTTGACAAAGGGATATGACATATAACATAACTGCCAAACTAAAATAACTGACATTATTTCCAGGCACTGATTTAAGTAATGTGCATGTATTATCTCAATTAATATTTAGTGTTACCACTTGAGGTAAATACTATACTATCTAAGTTTAGAGATGAGAAAGCTGAGGCACAGAGATTTTAAGTACATGCTCAAGGTTCAATATTGAAGGTAAAGGAGACAAGACAGTCTTAACTCTAGAGCTCAGTCTCTTAATTCCTTCTCTGCCAACCAGAAAGTGCTGAACATTTTGCTGAGATGGGATTTATGGAGACTATAAAGGTGTAATTATATCTATTCACAGAGCTGGGTCATTTCTCCTAGAAATTCTCAGCAGCACAGATATAAGAAAGAAGGTGTCTTAGTGCTTCTATAACAAAAATACCACAAGTGGATGGCTTTAACAAACAAAAATATATTCTCTCAAGGTTTTAGGAAGCTAGAAGTCTGAATTCAGGGCACCAGCTCTAGTGGAAAGCTTTCTCTGTTGGCTCCGGAGAAAGGTCCTTGTCTCCTTTCAACATTTGTGGGCCCGGCTTTCCTTGGAAATCTCCATGTGTCTTGGCATCAATCTTTCCCTGGGTCTAGAAGGTTCTCAGCACAGAGACCCCAGTTTCAAAGGATACACTCCACTCCTAGTGCTTCTTTTTTGATAGTAGTAAGTCCCTCTCTTTGTGCTCACTTCTCTCTGCTTTTATCTCTTGTAGAGTGGTGATAGTAAGCCACCCTAATCCTACTTCATTAACATAACAAACATAAACCTAATCCTCATTGACATGACCTAATCCTGCCTCTAACCATAGGCAGAGGTTAGGATTTACAACACATCTCAAAATGTAGGATAATCACACAATACTGAGACTCATAGCCTAGCCAAGTTGTCACGTATTTTGGGGGGACACAGTTTGATCTATGACAGATCCATGACAGAAGGATTTGGGGTGTATAGGGCAAATCAATGGAAAGACAAAAGGATGTAGGTATTTTGAGTTAGGAGTTAAGGAATCCAAGTAAATAACACTTTCTTAGTCAAGAGGAGTACAAATTGATGGAAAGGTGCAGGAGTGTGAATAATAAAAATAAAATAACACATTTGTCGCAGCCCCTCACATGGGGCACCATCTGTCGGAGTGACGGCGGAGACAGTAACCAATGCCACAACTCTTACAGAGAAGTGGGGCCAGGAGGGGCACTCTGAGGAGTCGACCCCCACCTCTGTCCCAGGCGTTTATTTATAATAGATACAGCAAGCAGTAAAGCAGATCACAGGACAGTGAGTTTTCAGGTGGATAACAATCAGTTTTGGGTAAGGGGAAAGGAATTTGGGTATGTATACGGCAAGCAGTAAAACAGATCACAAGACAGTTTCAGAAAAACAGGGCAATTAAACAAGACGTGGCTGGCCTTAGTCATTTATACTGACGTAGATAACACAGAGGCCTGTAGGGAGCTGCACTTAGCATAAGTGCAGCCATATGTTATGGCTAAGAATACTAAAGCAATAATTGTACCCACACACATTATTACCATGAAAACTGATCGTAGAATACAGCTTTCCTTCTGCAACCAGTGGAACTGCTAACACCTGACCCCTAAATTAGATGTACTGGTGCAGCTGATTAACTATTTGCAAATCTTCTCCTTTAGAGACAGGCCTCTTTCCATACGGCAGAGCGCAGATACAGTAAAACCTGAGAAAGCTTGAAATTGTGTGAGGAGGAAACTCATCAGAGAAGGAAAACTCAAATATTTTCCACTAAAACGAATGACAGAAACATGGTAAGACTGCACCCTTTCAAAGGCAGAAAACTTTCAAGACTCAGAAAAACAAGGCAGTCCCATTGAGTTCCAGCTATCACAGGTTTCACTGCAATTGTGCAAGATGTATCTAAATAGACTGGTTCCTCAAAGGGAAAAGGCTGAATCAAGAATGCTAGTCCCTTCTCTTAAACTCAAAGATGATTCACTCTCCTTCTATAAGTAAAAATACCTGACAAGTGGAGAGAACCAAGGATGTTAGTTTAGTAGAAGACCCTACGTGGAAACAGAAAGAGTGGAAATAGATTGCTAGCCCCTCTCCGCTTACGATTTGAGGCCTTAGCAAAGTAATTGATCAAGGAGTTTAGCTTATTGGAGAAGAGAGTCAGGTCATAAGTGACACACAGATTGGGAGAAAAGGATGAGTTTGAGGGACTAGAGGTCCTTTAAGGGTAATAGGGATATGTTTAGAGTAAAACTGTGAAGTAGGAGGAGGTGGTGGAGACACGTATGAGGATGCTTTTAATTTCAGGGAAACAAAGGGGTAGGTTTCTTTTTTTTTTTTTTTGATTGTTGTTAATAAGAATATGAATAAGAAAGCAAACAGGCTTCTTCTTAAATGTTAACTCCAGTTGCTCGGCATGCCCACGTAAAATACTATCTTTAGAGAACTGAAAAAGTCACTTTCTAGATTCTATTTAAAATAATGCTAACATTTCTTACTGAGGTCATGCATGATTATAGACAGGGGAATAGATGCTTGTATTTGCTTGTATGCCTAATGCATTTGTTATCCAGGGTGAAAGCATGGGATTAGATTTGAAGTGAAACGTAGATGAATATTTTTGGCAAAAGAGGATTGAAAAACAAAAATAGCATTTTTTTAAAGGATTATCAATTTGAATGAAGTACCTCGGAATAATTCCAACAGTAAGGATGGGATGGATAATTATTAACCAAAGATAAAGTCCCCAATAAATGCACAGAATTGCTTCTTGCAATTGATTAAAATTGATTAAAATATTAATCATTTCTATCAGAAGGAGAAAAAGTATGACCAAAATCCACTAAGGTGAACTAGGATAATGCAGATATGCTCTGCTCTGTGTCCCAGAGATAAAATATACAATTTTCAAAATATTTACTACTCCTTCCTACTTACTGGGGAATTAAACTACTTATTGGAGAATTAAACCTATCACCCCATTGTAATGTGACTATAGTTAACCAATTAAATATGAGTGGAAGAGCCATCATATGTATCTCTTTTGTGCTTGTGTGTTTGTCAGAAGACAACATGACTCAAATAGGGGCAGCTTCTTCTGCCTGTAAACTCATTGCCATTGAGTTGATTCCAACTCATAGCTCCTTGAGCAAGAGTTTCAAAATATAAAGGAGAGAGTCTATAGCCAGGCTTGGACCACAGCGAACATTCTTGCTTACAACAAATAAGCCTTTGTTGTTTTAAGTCATTAAGATTTTGCAATTGTTTGTCACTGTGGCATTACTTAGACTAAGCTGATAGATAAAGTACCTATACCTGATTTTGATAAGTTTAAATGCTGCAATTTTCTTCACATGGAGAAGAATGTAATTAACTTGATTACAACACATGCCTTGCTTCGAGTATTGTAAAGGTAACTGATGTTAATGAGGATCAAACTAGTCATTCCTCAGTGACCGTCAGGAGTCTAATTCTAGTCATTCCATCGATAATAATATTAATGTGGAAAGTTAAGCAGATGAACCCATTAAGCGTATTGAAAACTCAGCAATACTCTAAATAAATGAATAATGTAATGTGCTAATTCATCAAGACTCTCATTCTGGTAAGTTTAATTAAGCATTCTTTCACTTAAAAAACACACAATTCAGTCTACTGTTACGTTTTCTGAAGCACAAAATGCAAACGAACTTGTTATGAAGTCAGATCATATAAATTAGTTCACTGAAGTGTTTCTTTGCTTTTCACACCTAATAGATGCTTCAACTCGGAAATGTCTATCAGTTCAAAGGAAGAGATGCCACTCATGGTGAGAGTATAGTTAAAATTTACAAAATTCTCCTTTGTTTCCCAAATCACACTTGTGTTTGCCTCTTAAAAATACAAAAGAAAATGGATGAAAGCTGTGAAGTACATATAAAAACCAACACACAAAAAGACCTGTTGCCATTGGGTGGATTCCAACTAACAGCAACCCTACATATACAAGGGTAAGTAACAGCAGAGACAGAAAAGATAGGGAAATAGAAAAAATAATCATAATACAAAAGCAATAGAAGTGTAGGAGTTGAGTAAAAAAAATTTTTTTTTTTCCATTGCATAATGCCTGGTCTAATGCTTTCTTTGTCAAGTATATGTTGAAAGTCTACTGGGATTCCCTTTCCCAGTTTTTTTTTTTTTTTTTTTTTTCTATGTTTAACCCAAGCAAAAATGGTAGTATATGCAGAGCTCCTTCTGGAAAACAAGGAATTTTCTATAAGTATGATGTTTTTATAAAAGATTTTCACATACATTCTTTAGTGCATTTCATGTTATATTTCGCTTTTACTGGTGTATCTATTTCTCTAACTAGACAGTGCTATCACAGCAGCAAATGTTTCATATGCACGCTCTTACAGTGTTTAGCACAGTGCCTAGAAATTGTAGAGTTTATTAAATATTTCTGAGAACTTTCTAAGATTTCTGTGCTTTTCTGAAAATTATAGATTATAGGACTTGTCTTTATTTTGCTTTGCAGCTTTGAATGGGGTTAAGGTGGTAAATAAACCAGCAAATGGAGAGTTTACACTATATCAATTATACATCTGAAAGCATTTATAACCTTTCAGTATAAAAAAAAAGACTCAAACATTTTTTTCATGGATTGTGTTGATCCTTGTTGATATATTTGATTTATCCAGTCACTGGTCTATACTGCTTTTCAATTAATTATTCCACAAATTAGTCTTTTAAATCTTTGAAAATACACTTTATTAGGAGTTTTTAACAGTTAAGTGCGTTGAGTTTGTATACATCTTGTTTACTAATTTTTACTTGACTTGGAGAGATTAAAATCTTCCTATGTTTTTATACTAAAAGTAATTTTGTATGGAAAGAGATGAAGCTCACTTGGAGATTTCTTTTCCTAGCACTAATGCATGGCTCTATTAAATCTTAAACTGGCAATTACAATAGGAGACTGAAATATTTATTTAAGTTTCACCATCTGCCAATAGGCAAGATAATGGAAATACCATTAGTGTGCCACAAAAACACACTACATAAGAATTTTGTTATCAAGCACGCTTTTCAAGCACAGTTAAATACAAAACTGATGATTTCTGATAGTGTGACACCAAGCTTTAAGAGTAGCAGAAGAACAGGACATGGTGAAGTTTAAAGAATTTTCATGACATGCTTCTTAATAAACATTTGTAAATAATTTTCTAAATAAAGCTTTGAGTTAAGAAAGAAGAAAAATATTCTTGATATAATCACCATTTGAGTCTGACTTGAATAAGAGAAGAATATCAATAAAGCCTTCACATAGTATGAGAGGTTTGAAAGATTCGGGAAGATATACCTTGAAAAACGCTTGGGACATGTGCAAAGACTGAAAAGTCCCTCTTGGTCCTAAGAGTTCTGACTTTTTGACTATATTGTAGATCATATCAGGACAATATGATGGAGGCGTAAAGATTTCCTATTTTTGAAGACATTTTACATTTTGTATATATAGTCTCAGGCTTCTCTAAAGAGACAGAACCATATATATACAATAGTAATATTAATATATATTAAATAGGTTAATATATTAGATGCTGTTGTTATTGTTAGGTGCCATCGAATCGGTTCCACCTTATAGCAACACTATGCGCAACAGACCAAAATATTGCCCAGTCCTGCACCATCCTCACAATCTTTGTTATGCTTGAGCCCATAGTTGCAGCCACTGTGTCAATCCATCTTGTTGAGGGTCTTCCTCTTTTTTGTTGATCCTCTACCAAGCATAATGTCCTTCTCCAGGGACTGGTCTCCCCTGACAACAAGTCCAAAATACATGAGACGAAGTGTCGACATCCTTGCTTCAAAGGAGCATCCTGGCTGTACTTCTTCCAAGACAGATTTGTTCCTTCTTCTGGCAGCCCACGGTATATTTAATATTCTTCGCCAACACCATAATTCAAAGGAGTCAAGTATTCTTCTGTCTTCCTTATTCATTGTCCAGCTTTCATATGCATATGAGGCGATTTAAAATATAATGACTCGGGTCAGGGCACTTTAGTCCTCAAAGTGACATCTTTACGTTTTAACACTTTAAAGAAGTCTTTTGCAGCAGATTTGCCCAATGCAATATGTGTTTTGATTTCTTGACGGCTGCTTCCATGGGCGTTGACTGTGAATCCAAGTAAAATGAAATCCTTGACAACTTCAATCTTTTCTCTGTTTATCATGAGGTTGCTTATTGGTCAAGTTCTGAGGATTTTTGTTTTCTTTATGTTGATGCTCAGTCCATACTGAAGGCCGTAGTCTTTGATCTTCATCAGTAAGTGCTTCAACTCATCTTAGCTTTCAGCAAGCAAGGTTGTGTCATCTGCATATCGCTAGTTGTGAGTCTTCCTCTAACCCAGATGCTATGTTCTTCATATAATCCAGCTTCTTGGATTATTTGCTCAACATACAGATTAAGTAAATATGGTGAAAGAATACAACCCTTGACTCACACCTCTCCTGACTCTAAACCACACAGATATTAGACAGATGGATATATTTTTTCTTTTTTTTTTTTTAAGGAATTAACTCAAGTGATTGATTGTAGGGAGCTGGCAAGTCCAAAATATGTAGGTCAAGGAACAGGCTAGAGATACTTGCTGTCTTGTGTCCCAAAATCCATAGGTCTGACAATGGGAAGAGTGAAGAGTGAAGGAGTTCTGGCAAGATGTCTATGTATAGTCTGGAGGCAGAATACCAGTAAAACTAGTTGCATCAAGTTGATTCAGATTCATGGAGACCCCACGTGTGTCAGAGTAGAACTGTGCTCCACAGAAGTTTTTAATGTCTGATTTTTCAAAAGTAGATCATCAGGTCTTTCTTCTGAGGTGCCTCTGGGTTCACTCAAACCTCCAAACTTTCCATTAGCAGCTGAGTAAATTAACTATTTGCATCACCCTAGGGAAAATTCCTTTTTTGTTCTTAAGGCTTTCAGCTGATTGGGTGAGGTCCACCCACATTATGGAGAATAATCAGCTTTACCTACTTCACAACAGCATGTAGACTAGTGTTTGACCAACAACTAGACTCCATAACCTAGCCAAGTTGACACATAAAATTAACCTATATTTTATACAGATGGATAGATGGCAGATAGAATAGATGGATAGATAGATGATAGATAGATGTACAAGTACACATACTCAAGTGCTTATGTGACTGAGAACTCATATACATGTGTGCATGTATTTGTGAATGTACAAGTTCAATAGTTATGTAAATGATTTGCATGATCTCTAGGCTGCACAATAACTGAAAAATAAATGATAAAACCAGCATATGGATCCTGTGACATGTCACTATTTTGACCCCCCTTTTCCAGTTCTGATGTCCTTTTCCATGCAACATTTTTCAATTATTTTCAAATACATCAGTAGCTCCATTAAAAGATTCTTCTCCAAAATTGAGATGTTTCAAAGTGAAAATACAAAATATCAGAAGTAAATCTGATACACTGCCTAAACTCTCACCTCTGATTTGTTCAGTCCCTCTGCTGTTTTTGTAGAGAAACATTCCAATGCCTTCTGTGTAAGCTTTGCTTTCAATAATCATAATTTGCTAAAACTTTAAAAAAGCTGACATTTTTAGTGTTCCATTTGGGAAACATTTTGGTTAAATATTTCAAACTGTTAATAAAATTTATGACATAAAATACAATTTAGAGGACTTATTTTGAAAAAGTTCAATATCATTGTAGGACACATAGTTTGTTTTAAATATTTCTTTTGAAAGGTTGAAACATTTCTAAATTTTAATTGATGATGAACCACAAAGAAAGAATGTATGTACTGCCATGCTGAATTGATTGTTTATGTTCAACCTTAGCTTTGTAACAGAATATGTTATATTTTGTATTTCTGTAACTGTCAATCTATAAATACAACTATAGCTTCTATTTTGATTTTAGAATATCACAACATTTTTATATATAATTAGGAATTATGTATGTACTACAACCTATTACAAAATATTTCTTCTCCTTAAGTTTCTTAATTAGGCCTTTTTTTCTAAACCTCAAAGCTTTGCTCCATCAAATTTTAAAATTTTTATAATAAGAAATAATTTCATCTTCAATATTGAACCGTTTAACTGAAGTGATAATAGCCTTCACAGTAATCTCAGGTGCTTCATCTTTGACGGAAAGAATTTCCAAAAGCTTTACTTCAATTCTATGAACTCAGTAAGAAAAATTCAAACCACTCCTGTAATTAACATAATATTTTCTCTTTGGAGAGTCTGCTGTCACAAATATAAACACTGGTATTTATCAGTTTGCAAATTTCTTCTTTTGTAAGTGGAGCCAACACATTAACATTATTTTCTGTTTGTGTATGTGTAGAGGAAAACTTACAACTGAAAATGAGTGAAAACAATTTAGAGGAAGGGCATAATTCAACATTGTGATATTGTAAGTGCACCTTCTGCAGCTGCGTAGGTTATAACATCATCTTTAGGGACAGCCAGTCTCCTTAGAATAACTCTTAACTTTTGAAGTAAATGCTGATGCTTCTTCAACAGATTTGTTTTTCTCATTTTATGCAATTAGTGATATCACCAAGTCCTCTATGTGGAAAAAATCAACTTTATTAAAAAATGAACATTCATATGCGTTTTTTAATGAGAAAAACACTTCAGTTTTTTGTTTTTTTTTTCTTAGCAAGAGCATCCAGACTGTTCTCTGTTTGGTCCCTGGCATTGCTTCTCAACCTCTGTTTCACACATACATTTCTTGCACACCTAAATTACCATCGTGTGCTCTCCAACACTGCACGCCAACTGGAGGCATGGACCACTGGTATAAAAAAGGAGAATGAGGCAATGGAAATGGTCACTCTTGGCAGGAAGGAGCATTTTATCACTGACATTGTTGAGAACTGCTAGAGCATGCTAATAATAAAGAAGGAAAAAATATTTAGTCAATTTTAGTATTGTTTGAAAAAACTCTATAGACAATTCACCCCGTATTGCCTGCATCAGTGACAGTCTGCTCCTCCCTCCATTTCTGTATTGTTCTGTGATGGCTTGCTGCATCTCTCAGGTTGTGGCATTGACCATGGCACAGGTGGATGGTACACTTAGTGGTCAGCAGGGAAGGATGTAGTGAATATTTCTCCCACCATTACATGAAGCAGAAAGAAGTTAGCCGTCCATAGGTGGTGCTGTTGAAGAATGCTGCATGCTGTATTTAGGTCAGAGGTGCTCACTTTGGTATATTTGGAAAGAGTAGTATAAAGAGAGCTGAGTTATTGCTGGTCTGGTCCTCTTTCAGATTTAACCAAGTGAGAACTCTCTTCACTGTGTATACATCTCATGGCTCCTGGATGAAGCCTTGGCAGAGGGTGGAGCTACAAAGTCGTCTTAGGCAAAATATCTCTAAGCTTTTAATGTAACTATTAAGATTATTTTGTTAAAAAAAAAATGAAAGAAAGAAAAATCCATGAAAAAGATAAACAAGACAGGACCCCCGTGACCACTTGTTGATAAAATATTTTGGGATCGTTGAGCATGTTCATAAGGATATGCCCTCAGTGTTACCCTGAGTCTGGAGAGCATAGGGCAGTGAGCAGTCTGGGCCTTCAAAAGGAACAAAAGTAAGTGGTTTTCAGATCACTGCTCAAACAGAAAAGAAATGCAATGGTGAACTTGTGATTCTACTCAACAAATGAATAAGAGACTTAGGAATTTGTCTGCCCTGAGTTCCACTAAATCAAAAAATCCAAAGCCATTGCTGGTGAGTTGATTCTGAGTCATAGTGACCCTGTAGGACAGAGCAGAACTGCCTCACAGGGTTTCCAATGAGCAGCTGGGGGATTCAAACTGCTGACCTTTTGGTTAGCAGCCCAGCTCTTAACTACTGTGCTACCAAAGCTCCTAAGGTCCACTACAGACAGCAAATTTGTTAAAAGACGTGTTTAAACCCACCAATCACTTTTCCTAGTGAGACTTTGCAGCTTTTGGCATTGTACACCTCACTCTTTGCTTTGATCACAGAGACAGTCTTCCTGAATGCTGCTATCACTTCTATATCTACCTGTCTGTCTGTCTGCCTGCCTCTCTCTCTCTCTCTCTATCTACCTACCTACCTACATATCTATCTATCTTCCAGAAAACTTATCTGTGCTCATGAGGAAACTGTACATAGATTAAGAGGCAGTTGTTCAAACAGAACAAGGGGATACTGCGTGGTTTAAAGTCAGGAAAGACATGCATCAGGGTTGTATCCTTTCACCATACTTATTCAATCTGTATACTGAGCAAATAATCCAAGAACCTAAGACTATATGAAGAACGGGGCATCAAGATTGGAGGAAGACTCATTAACCTGCATTATGCAGATGACACAACCTTGCTTGTTGAAAGTGAAGAGGACTTGGAGACCTTACTGATGAAGATCGAAGACCACAGCCTTCAGTATGGATTACACCTCAACATAAAGAAAACAAAACTCCTCACAACTGGACCAATAAACAACATTGTAGTAAAGGGCGAAAAGACTGAAATTGTCAAGGATTTCATTTTACTTGGATCCACAATCAACACCCATGTAAGCAGCAGTCAAGAAATCAAACGACATATTGCACTGGGCAAATCTGCTGAAAAGATCTCTTTAATGTGGTAAAAAAGCAAAGCTGTCACCTTGAAGACTAAGGTGTTCTTGACCCAAGCCATGGCGTTTTCCATCACCTCATATGCATGTGAAAGCCAGACAATGAATATGGAAAACTAAAGAAAAATTGGTGCCTTTGAATTATGGTGTGGGTGAAGAATATTGAATAACCTCTGGACTGCCAAAACAATGAACAAATCTGTCTTGGAACAAATACAGCCAGGATGCTCCTTAGAAGCAAAGATGATGAGACTTCATCTCACATACTTTGGACAAGTTTTCAGGAGGGATCAGTCCCTGGAGAATAACATCATGCTTTGTAGAGTGTCAGGCAAGGAGAGGAAGGCCCTCAACAAGATGGATTGACACAGTGGCTGCAACAATGGACTCAAGCATAGCAATGATTGTGAGGATGGCACAGGACCACGCAGTGTTTCATTCTGTTGTACATGGGGTCACTATGAGTCCGAACCAACTCGATGGCACCTAACAACAACAGCTTCTATCTATCTATCTATCTATCTCTGTGTCTATCATCTATTGGCTATCTGTTATATATCATGTTTTAAACTAATTCCCTCTGAGTTATTTTTTGACAAGAAATCTGAAAGTACCATTTCACACAGCCTAACCTCTCTCTGTTCCCTCAGACTTTCCTGCCTTGAATGGTCATGAACTCAGCCTATCTCTCATTACGTCTTTGAGTTTTTGTTTTTCTTTGTTTTTTCAAAGCATAAATTAACACTGTATAGGAAAATCTGCATCCATGGTCACTTTAGACTTCCCAACATGAATCTTTCAATCCAGTTCATTTTCTATTTTAATTGTGTCTGTCTGATGATATTAGAACATTCCCATTTGATGAAGATTTTGGAAGACAGCTGATACCCTAAAAATCACATATCAAGGAATAAGAAAGTGCAAGGATATTTAAGGTATTTGAAAACTTTTATTTCTTGACTTTCCTTTAGCAAGACTAACCATGAAAAACACGTTTATGTTTATTTTGAGCTAACATCAGAGGAAAGAGATATCTGTAAGAAACAGTGATGAAAACAAATTGGCGTATTTTTCCTCTTAAAGTTGTTTTTCCTCCCAATTTCTGTGTATCAATTTTTTAAATCTTAAGTTCCACTTCCTTCTTAATTTACTCATCTTCCTGGACTTTCATTTTAGCCTTGTAACACTTAACCAGTCTATTAGCAAAGGGAATAAAGATTAGGCCTCATTCAACTGATCAAGGAATTCTCTACGTTCTGTAATAGGAACTGTGTCTTCATTAGTATTTATTTTTAGAATGGGAGATGAAATCTGTGTAAATGCAGGTAAGCACATTATAGTCAGGATTAAGTGAATGAAGTGCGATTGTTGAAAGGTGTAAACATCAAGTATAAAATGACATTATTTAAGGTATTAGAACCCTGAGTAACAGAATGAAAAAAAGTATTTAGGCCAATGTCAGCAAAAAAAAACACTTCTTAATGATGATGACTTCTTAATGGTGATGAGTGTATAACACTCCCTCCAGCGAAGAGATGGAAGCTATCATTTACAAACTCTGTAGCTTGACTGGATAAACTACTATACATCTTTTTGAGAATAATATGCACTGACAAGTAAGATGTGGTAGTATCAAATTAGGAATAGAAACTAGATTTATTTAATCTTTTGTTTATCTGCTATAATTTTATATGAAAAATGAAATTAGCATAGACTTTTTAAGTTACAAGAAAATTCATCTATCTAAAATTACTTATTGAACCATATTTTGAAAAACTTAGCCAAGTTATACTTCCTTGAGGTTACTTACCTAATAGCTTTAGTGAAGCCAAATATTTCAATTTATTTAAACTAACCACAGTTAGTTTCCACATTCTCAGCTAAGGAAATATCAAAGGCTGAAAAAACACCTTGTTTGCTGGGAGTGGACCTGAAATCCTGATGCAGGTCAACAAAAAATGAACCAAAATTCAATCATCAACAAATTCAGTCACATGAAAAGTGGTAACATCTATCAATTATATTTCAATATAGAGAACAATGAATAAATGATGCCAAAATTTCCAGCAGTTTGTTCATCTCGGCAAAAGTGTTTTAATTGCCTTCTTTGACTCTGAACAATCAGAAATTTTCAGGGTTGTGATATAAAATGAGGTGGATTTCTTTCCAGAGAAAAACATATTTGAGAATAAAGGCTAGAGTTAGGCAGGAACAGAGCAACATATAATTTTACAGAATTCTATTATCCCTTTGACACTTAGGGGAAAATATACTAGAAATGGTTTTGTGCAAAATAGAGAACGTAGGCATCGCAAGGTTTTGCTTTAAAAAATGTCTTTGTTCAGCCTGAGACCAATGTCCCTGAGATGCGCATACAGAGTGTGCTGCTGAAATCTTCCCTTCACACAGATGTCTGCTAGAAATGTGAAAAAGGAAAAAAAAAGAACCAGAAAACATGTGGGCCCCATCCTTTATTTTATCCTACATGATAAACTTTACTGTCAATATTTTGTGAGATAGTTATTCACAGAAGAGTTTATATTATTTTCAGTAGAAAAATATAAGTGGTAAGCCTGCTTAAAAATTTTTAGTTAGTGGCCAACATGACGCTATAGACAGAAGCATCATGCCATCCCTCTGCAGCAAAGACCCGAAAAACTAAGTTAAACAGATACAATCATCAATCCTGGAATCCAAAGTATCAAATGAAGGGATAAAGAACTAGATCAAGCACTGAATGGAAGAAGAAATAGAGAACAAAGAATGAGGAGAGCTTTGGAGTGGAGATCCTCTGCCAGATAATGTGGCACAGCTTCACCATCTTGGAGCACAACCAGCAACAACCCCAGACAGGGAGTACGGGAAGGAAACTTCACAGATCTCCCAGCAGGAGACAGAGCACCCAGTAACCAGAGACACATGCTTTTCCACCCCTTACCTTTCTTCCTGTATCCTGCCTCTGCTGCTTTCCAAAGGGTCCTTGTCACTAGGCCAGAAAGAAACAGGCTCACTGCTGCCCCAGGACTGCCTCGCCTCCACTGGCCAACTCCCTCAATGCCATATATATTTTTTTTTTTCTCTCTTTCCCTTTCTCCCTTTCCCTTCTCTCTCCCTCCTAGCCCTCTGTGCTACATCTACTCCTTCCTAATGGGCCATGACACTGCACAGGGAGAGAGACAGCAGCTCACTGCCAACCTGGTTCTGCACCAGCCCCAATGGCTGGTTCCTTCAGCACCATTTTTTTGTTTGTTTGTTTCTTCTCTCTTTTTCCCTTCCTTCCTTGCCTTTATCCCACCCATGTAGTCCCATGCATTACTTCTACCTCCTCTAAATGAGCCTTGCCACATTACTTGGGTAGATAGTTACCAGCACACAGCCTCCTCAGCTCTGCTCAGTCCCCAGTCACTGGCTCCCACTGCTCCACTATTTTTGTTTTTGTTTCTCTCTCATCTCTCTTTTCTTTCTCCCTCCTACCTGGCTCCACACATCACATCCTCTCCCTTCTGTCCTGCATCTCTGCACTGCCAGCAGAGTGCTGCACCCCCAAGTGGAGCTGGCGTGGACCTCCTGCCCCCCAGACCCCATTCTATGCCACACCTGGGGTCTCACCCCACTGAACCATGCAGCACTGGTGCAGACCCCTAGACCACCAGACTCTGCCCCATATGGCCCCCCAGCCCAGTTCCTCCAAAAGCTGTCCCACTGGGTGAGACCAGCACCGACCTCTTACCCCTGGGCCCACCTTACCATACCAACCCTAGACCCATCCCGCCAGCCCAGGTTCATGCCTCAGAAAATGACCCAGCCCCTCCTTTCCCCTCCCACTGGACATATCCTGCTGCACGATAGCTGAGTGACTGGCCCTACCAAACTGGACAAGGTGGTGAGAACTATCATGCCCACAGATGAGCAAGCAACAAAACACTCCCAGCCTGCCCACCAGGACATAACCAAATTAAAAAAAAAAAAAAAAAATCAGCACAAAACAAACCTATAATCAACAAATGAAAATAATTCCTGAATGTCTCAGAGACAGCAGATAATATCAAAATATACTAAAAAAAAAAAGAAAAGTAGAATGTCTCCAGTAAGCTACCAAAATAAAACATCAGATAATGTTCTGGTAGAAGAAAAGGCACTGTAACTACCTGATGGTTGTTGTTATTAGGTGCCGTCAAGTCTATTACAATTCATAGAAGCCTATAGAACAGTAGAACTGCCCTATAGGGTTTCCAAGGAATAGCTGGTTATCTGAACTATTGACATTTTGGTTAGCAGCAGAGCTCTTAACCACTATGCCACCAGGGAATTCAAAAGTCTAATATTCAGGACTCTCCAAGAGATGAGGAAACAGGTTGTCATGGATTGAATTGTGTCCCCCCAAAATATCTGTCAACTTGGCTAGGTCATGATTTCCAGTATTGTATGATTATGTACCATTTTGTAATCTGATGTGATTTCCTTACGTGTTGTAAACTCTATCACTATGATATAATAAGATGGATTAGCAGCAGTTATACTAATGAGGTTTACAAGATCAGATAGTGTCTTAAGCCAATCTCTTTTGTGATATAAAAGAGAGAAGCAAGCAGAGACACATGGGAACCTCATATGACCAAGAAAGCAGTGCCAGGAACAGAGCGTGTCCTTTGGACCTGAGGTTCCTGTGCTGAGATGCTCCCATACCAAAGGATGGCTGACGCATCACAAGGACCTTACTCCAGAGCCGACAGATAGAGAAAGCCTTCCCGTGTAGCTGATGCCTTGAATTTGGACTTGTAGCCTACTAAA
Organism: Trichechus manatus latirostris; assembly: GCF_000243295.1. Taxonomy (NCBI): domain Eukaryota; kingdom Metazoa; phylum Chordata; class Mammalia; order Sirenia; family Trichechidae; genus Trichechus; species Trichechus manatus. The sequence goes on from NW_004444243.1 coordinate 970,913, forward strand.
CTTGAGAGAATGAATTTCTTTTTGTTAAAAGCCATCCACTTGTGGTATCCCTGTTAAAGCAGTACTAAATGTCTAAGACAAATACCCTGTTCTGTTTTACAACACTGTAATGTATTAGTGAAGTGGTATTTCTGTTATAGCAGCACTAGCTGAATAAGACAGAGATCAAGGAAAACACAGTCAAAACTAAGGAAAAAAAGACAAAATAAGGGAAAACACAAAGCAATGGAAGAATTCAAGAAAATAGTACCAAAAAGTCAAAGTAAATAAAATATCAGTAATCATACAAAAGTAGCAATTAGAAATTCAAAAGATAAACAACAACATTTCAGAAATGGACGATGCAATAGAAGATTTTAGGAGTAAATGTGAAACAATGGAAGACAGGATAAGCAAAATTGAAGATAAATCCATCAATACCACTTTGTTTAGAGAAAAATTAGAAAAAAAATAAAGAAAAATGAAGGAAACCTAAGAACTACGTGGGATACAATCAAGAGCAAAAATTTGCTTATGATCAGAGTTTCAGAACAGGAGGAGAAAATGGAAAACACAGAGAAGATCATTGAAGATTTGCTAACAGAAAACTTCCCCGATATCATGAAATGTGAAAAGCTGACCATACAAGAAGCTCAGTGAACGATATATAGGACAAACCCCAAAAGAAAGTCACCAAGACAGATAGTCTCACTTGCCAAAGACTAAGACAAAGAAAGAATCCTGAGAACAGCTCAAGAAAAATGAAAAGCCATACAAAGCATAAACAATAAGACTAAGCTCTGATTACTCAACAGAAACCATGCAGGCAAGAAGGCAATGAGATGCGTATGAAAACTCTGAAAGAAAAAAAGCAAACTGCCAAACAAGAATAATATATCCTGCAAAACTCGCTGAAATATAGTGGCAAAATTAGAACATTTCCAGATAAACAGAAATTAAGGGTATACGTAAAAACCAAACAAAAACTACAAGAATTATTTGAGAGAGTCCTTCAGTTAGAGAACCAACAACATCAGATAAAAACTTGGACCTAGGACACAGTATAGCATCAACCAGATACTATCCTAGGTAGTGAACTCTCAAGAATAAAACAAAGTTAAAAAGTTTACAACAGGGAACCAGAGAGGTCAATCTGTAAATGACAACAATGTCAGAACAATAAAAGGGGGACTGGTATAGGTATAGAACTTTCAAATAGAGAGGAAGTCAAGGCAATATTAAGTAATAGAAGACTGGTTCAGACAGAGGAAGATAGGGATAAATTTCAAGGTAACCACAAAGAAAGCTAACAAACCTACTCATCAATATAAAGAAGGAAAACATAAAGTCTCAATAAACACAAAATCTAAAAAAAAGATAACAAAAAGAAATTTGACAAAAGGTAATCAGCACAGGAGATCAGTTTATAGCAACAGATGCACACATCAAAAAAGAAGAAAGGGATGAAATCAAAACATTAGCTTTACTACTTGAACAAATACAGAGAACAAAAAAAGCCCACAGCCACCAAAAGAAAGGAAGATAAGAGCAGAAATAAATGAAATATAGAATAGAAAAACGATAGAAAGAATCATCAAAACCAAAAGTTTGTTCTTTGAAAAGATCAACAAATCGACAAACCATTGGTTAAACTGACAAAAGAAAAACAGGAAAGGAAGCAGATAACCCAAATAAGAAATGAAATGGGAGACATTACAACAGACTTGAATGAAATAAAAAGAATCATAACAAAAGAAAAACAGGAGAGGACACAAATAACCCAAATAAGAAATGACATGGGGGACATTACAACAGACCCAACCGAAATAAAAAGGATTATAACAGAATATTATGAAAAACTATATTCCAACAAATTTGAAAACCTAGAGGAAATGGATAAATTTCTAGAAACACACGGCC
>NW_004444243.1:976235-979634 GCF_000243295.1 Trichechus manatus latirostris
ATAAAACAGCATGTGTGTTACTGTTACATGAGAAACTATCTGTTCTGTAAGCCTTCACCTGAAGTACAATAAAATATTAAAAAAAAAAAATCATAACAAAATACTATGGAAAAATGTACTCCAAAAAATGTGAAATCTTAGAGGAATTGGACAAATTTCTAGAACCAAACTATCTAACTAAACTAACACAAACTGAGGTAAAAAATCTGAACAGACCCATAACAAGACAAGAGATTGAAAAGGTAAAAAACAAAACAAAACAAAAAAAAACTCTCCTAACAAAAAAAAGTCCTGGCCTAGATGGCTTCACTGGAGAATTCTATCAAACATTTCAGAGAAGAGACCACGCCCCAGTACTACTCAAATTATTTCAGAACATAGAAAAGGAAGGGATACTTCGTATTCATTATATGAGGCCAAACTAACCTTGATAACGAAAACCAGGCAAAGACGTCACAAAAAAAGAAAGTTACAGACCAATATCTCTCATGAATTTAGGTGCAAAAATTCTTAACAAAATTCTAGCCAATAGAATTCAGCATCATTTATTTCAAAAAGATAATACACAGCAACCAAGCGGGATTCAAACCAGGTATGCAAGGATGGTGCTTCATTAGAAAATCAATGAATATAACCCACCACATAAATAAAATAAAATAATCACATGATCATCTCAATTGATGCATAAAAAGCATTTGATAAAGTCCAACATCCATTCCTGATTTAAAAATCTCAATAAAATAAAAATAGAAGAGAGATTCTTCAACATAATAAAGAACATCTATACAAAACCCTGATGGCATAGTGGTTAAGAGTTTGGCTTGTAACCAAAAGGTTGGCAGTTCAAATCCACCAGGCATTCCTTGGAAGCCATATGAGGCAGCTCTACTCCATCCAGTAGGGTCGCTATGAGTCAGAATCAACACAATGGCAATGGGTTTGGTTTGGTTTGTTTATACAAAACCAACAGCCAACATCATTCTCAATGGAGAGAGGATAAAAACATTCTCCCTGGGAATAGGAAAAGGATAAGGATGCCCTTCATCACCACTCCTATTTCAAATTGTACTGGAATTCCTATCTAGAGCAATAAGGCAAGAAAAATAATAAACGACACCCAAATTGGTAAGGAAGAAGTAAAACTATGACAATTTGTAGATGATATGATTCTATTCATAGAGAACCCTAAAGACTCCACAAGAAAACTCTACTAGAATGAATAGAAAGATTCAGCAGAGTAGCAGTTTACAAGATAAACATGTAAAACTCCGTTGGGTTCCTATACACCAGTAAAGAGAACAACAAAAAGGAAATCAGGGCAGCAAGACCATTTATAACAGCCCCTAAACAAAAAAACTACTTAGGAATAAATCTAACCAGAGATGTAAAAGACCTACACAAAGAAATCTATAAAACTTTACTGCAAGAAACCAAAAGAGACCTACATAAATGGAAAAACATAACATGCTCATGGATGGATAGACTCAGCATTGTGAAAAAATCAATTCTACCCAAGGTAATCTACAAATACAATGCAATCCCAATCAAAATACCAACAGCATTCTTTAACAAGATGAAAAAACTAATGAAAAAATACATAAAACTAACTTTATATGGAAAGGAAAGAGGCCCCAGATAAGTAAAGCGCTATTGAAGAAGAAGAAGAAAGTAGGAGGCCTGGCACTACCTGACCTCAGAATCTACTATACAGCTACAGTAGTCAAAACAGCCTAGTAGTGGTATAACAACAGACACATTGACCAATCGAACAGAATAGAGAACCCAGATGTAAATACATCCACCTATGGTCATCTGATATTTGACAAAGGCCCAAAGTTCATTAAATGGAGAAAAGACAATCTTTTTAACAAATGTAGTTGTTGTTATTTGCCATCCAGTCCATTCTGACTCATAGCAACCCTATGTACAACAGAACAAAACACTGCCCAGTCCTGCATTGTCCTCATGATCATTGTTATGCTTGAGCCCATTGTTGCAGTGACTGTGTCAATCCATCTGGTTGAGGGTCTTCCTCTTTTTTGCTGACCCATTACTTTACATGACGTCCTTCTTCAGGAACTGAACCCTTCTGATAACATGTTCAAAGTATGTGAGACACAGTCTCACCATCTTTGCTTCTAAGGAGTATTCTGGTTGTACTTCTTCCAAGACAGATTTGATCATTGTTTTGGCAGTCCATGATATATTCAATATTTTTCACCAACACTACAATTCAAAGGTGTCAATTCTTCTTTGGTTTTTCTTATTCAACATCCAGCTTTCACATGCATATGAGGTGACTGATAACACCATGGCTTGGGTCAGGCACACATTAGTCCTCAAGGTGACATCTTTGCTTTTTAACATTATAAAGAGATCTTTTGCAGCTGATTTGTCCAGTGAAATGTATCATTGGATTTCTTGATTGCTGCTTCAATGGCTGTTGATGGTGAATCCAGTAAATTGAAATCCTTGACAACTTCGGTCTTCTATCCTTTTATCACGATGTTGTTTATTGGTACAGTTGTGAGGATTTTTATCCTCTTTGCATTGAGGTGTAATCCATACAGAAGGCTGTGGTCTTTGATCTTCATCAATAAGTGTTTCAAGTCCTCTTCACTTTCAGCAAGCAAGGTTGTGTCATCACCATAATGCAGGTTGCTAATGAGTCCTCCTCCAATCTTGATGTCCCATTCTTCTTCATATAGTCTAGCTTCTTGGATTATTTGCTCAGCATACAGATTGAATAAATTCAGTGAAAGGATACAACCCTGAAGCACACCCTTCCTAACTTTAAACCATGCTGTATCCCCTTGTTCTGTTCAAAAGACTGCCTCTTGATCCATGTACAGATTTCTCATGAGCACAATTAAGTGTTCTGGAATTCCCATTCTCCTCAGTGTTATCCAGAATTTTTTATGATCCACACAGTCAAATGCCTTAGCATAGTCAAGAAAACACAGGTAAACATCTTTCTGGTATTCTTTGCTTTCAGTCAGGATCCACATAACATCAGTAATGATATCACTGGTTCCATGTCTTCTTTAAATTCGGCTTAAATTTCTGGCAGATCCTTTTCAATATACTGCTACAGCTGCTTTTGAATCATCTTCAGTAAAATTTTTCTTGTTTGTGATATTAATGATATTGTTTGATAATTTCTGCATTCGGTTGGGTCATCTTTCCTGGGAATAGGCATAAGTATGGATCTCTTCCAGTTGGTTGGCCAGGTAGCTGTTTTCCAAATTTCTTGGCATAGATACGTGAGCACTTCCAGTGCTGCATCTGTTTGTTGAAACATCTCAATTCGTATTCTGTCAATTCCCGGAGCCTTGTTTTTTGCCAATGCTTTCAGTGCAGCTTGGACTTCTTCCTTCAGTACCATCAGTTCCTGATCAT
>NW_004444243.1:986770-993479 GCF_000243295.1 Trichechus manatus latirostris
GTTCTCTTTCAGTATTCTTACTCCGTTTGGTGTTCGGCTGAGTTCTTTATCTCTTCATTTGATGTTCTAGGGTTTCAGGATTGTTGATTCTCTGTTTGACTTAGTTTTTCGGATCTTTGTTGTGGAGGGACGGCGTGGTGCTTCTGCCTAGACCGCCATCTTGCCGGAGTCCCTCCCTTCCATCTTCTTTTTATGCTTCCTGTGTCGTTTAACATTTTCCCCATAGAATTCTTCGGTACTGCAGCTCGAGGCTTGAATTTTTTTCTTCACTTCTTTCAGCTTCGAAAATGCAGCACATGTTCTTCCCTTTTGGTCTTCTATCTCCAGGTCTTTGTACATTTCATTATAATACTTATTTTGTCTTCTCGAGCCACCCTTTGAAATGTTCTGTTCAGTTCTTTTACTTCATCATTTTTTCCTTTGAGGTAATGTTAGCCTCATGGAATGAGTTAAAAAGTGTTCTTCTCTTCTATTTTGTGGAAAAGTTTAACAAGTATTTGAGTCACTTCTTCTATAAATATTTTGTGAAATTCCCCAGTGAACCCGTATAGTTCATGGGAAGTTTTTAATTACTGTTTCAATTTCTTAAATTGTTATTGGTCTGTTGAGATCTTCTATTCCCTCTTTAGTAAATGAAGGAAGTTTATGTATTTCTAGGAATTTGACCATTTCATATCAAGTGTCTTATTTATTGGTGTACAATTGTACCTAGTGTTCTCTTATGACCTTTTTATTTCTGTAGGATCAATTGTAATGTCCCCACTTTCATTTCTGATTTTAGATACTTACAGTTTCTTTCTCTCCCTTTTTTTTTTTGCCAGTCTAGATGAAGTTTTGTCAATTTTATTGACCTTTTCCAAACACCAACTTCTTGTTTAATTCATTCTCTCTATTATTTTTCTATTCTTTATTTCATTTATCTCTGCAGTGATTTTTGTTATTTCTTCTCTTCTGGTAGCTGGGGGCTTGGTTCGCTCCTCTTTTTCTAGTTCTTCAAGTTATAAAGTAGTTATTTGTTTGAGATCTTTCTTTTTTTTTTAATATAGGCATTTATTGCTGTACATTTCGCTCTAAACACTACCTTTGCTGCATCTGCAGATTTTAGTATGTTGTGCTTTTATATTCATTAAACTCTAAGTATCTTCTGATTTCTCTCTTGATTTCTTCCTTGACTGATTTGTTATTTAATAGTATGTTGTTTAATTTCCACACTATTTGTGTATTTTTTCAGATTTCTCCCCATTATTAATTTCTAGTTTCATCCCATTGATATCAGAGAAAATGCTTTGTATAATTTCAATATTTTAAATTTACTGGGACTTTCTTAGTGACTTAACATACGATCTAACTTGTAGAATGATCCGTGTACACTGGAAAAGAAAGTACATTGTGCTATTTTTGGGTGGAGTGTTCTATATATGTCTGTTAGGCCTAGCTGGTTTATAAAAACCAAAAACCCTTTGCTGTGGAGTTGGTTCCGATTTGTAGCAACCCTACAGAACAGAATGTAACTGCCCCGTAGGATTTCCAAGAAGCAGCAGTTGTTTTGAACTGCTGGCCTTCTGGTTAGTAGCAGCCTAGCTCTTAACCACTGGTTTGTAGCACTGCTCAAATTTTCTACTGCTTTACTGATCTTCTTTCTAGATGTTCTTTCCATTATTGAAAGTGGTATATTGAAGTCTCCAATTATTTTTGTAGAACTGTTTATTTCTCTCTTCAATTTATATATTTTGGAACTCTCAAATTAGGTGTATATACACTTATAATTGATATATCTTCTTGATGAATTTCTCCTTTTATCATTATATTATGTCTGTCTTTACCTCTCATTATTTAAAGTCTATTTTTTCTGATACCAAAATTGCCACCACAACTCTCTTTTCGTTATTATTTGCATGGAATATATTTTTTTTCCATCTTTGTGCCTAAGATGTGTCTTTTGTAGGCAGCATATAGTTGGATAATATTTTTTGTGTGTTTTTTAATCGATTCTGTCACTAGTCCACTTAAATTTGTGAAAATTACAAGTAAGGAAAGACTTATTTCTACCATTTTGTTATTTATTTTTGTGTGTCTTATACTTTCTTTAACCTGCATTTCCTCCAATACTGTCAATACTTGTGTTTTGTTGATTTTTTATAGTAGTGAACCATTTTGATTATCTTCTCCTTTCCTTTTGTGTATATTATTAAGATAATTTATTTGTGTTTGCCATGAGGATTACACTTCACATCCTACTTTTATTACAACCTGGTTACTACTGATACCAACTTAACTTCTAAAGCTTACAAAAACTCTATTTCTATACTGTATCAGCCCTTATTCTTTATTTTTAATAATTTATTTTATTTTGTTGTAGTTGAGAAAATAGACAGCAGAACATACATCAATTCAACAATTTTTACAAGTAAATTCAGTTACATCAATTACATTCTTCTAGTTGTACAATCAATCTCACCTCGTTTTCCAGCTTGTTCCTCCTCCATTAGCATAAACTCCCCACTCCTTGAGTTTTCTATCTAATCTTTGAAGTTGCTGTTGTCAATTTTATCCCATATAGATAGATCTTAAACAAGCACTATGCTCAAGGGGAACGTTCTTTACTAGTTAACCTAAACTATTGTTTGGTTTTAAGAAGTTTTCAGGGGATATTTTTGGTTTAAGGTTTAAAAATATATCTCAGGGAAATAGTTTTGGGGGCCTGCCTTCATTCTTGATGGATGCTTTTTCTGGATATAATATTCTTGATTGACTTTTTTTTTTTTCTTTCGGCCCTTTATATACATCATTCTCGGGCTATCTGGACTCCAAGGTTTCTGAGGAGAAATTGACACTTAATCTTTTTTTTTCAATTTTTTTTTTTTTTTTGTTCTTTAGATGGTTTACAGAACAAATAGTTCCCGTTAAAAAGTTAGGACACATATTGTTTTATGACAATGGTTAACAACCTCACACATGTCAACACAGTCCCTTCTCAACCTTGGGTTTCCTATTACCAGCTTTCCTGTCCCCTCCTGCCTTATAGTCCTTTTCCCTAGGCTGTTGTGCCCCATTAGTCTTGTTTTGTTTCATGGGGCTGTCTAATCTCTGGCTGAAGGGTGAACTTCAGGAGTGACTTCATTACTGAACTAAAAGGGTATCTGGGGGCCATACTCTCGGGGTTTTTCCAGTCTCTGTGAGGCCAAGAAGTCTGGTATTTTTTTGTGAGTTAGAATTTTGTTCCACATTTTTCTGCAGCTCTGTCTGGGATCCTCTGTTGGGATCCCTGTCAGAGCAGTTAATGGTGGTAGCCAGACACCATCTAGTTGTAATGAAATCAGTCTGGTGGAGGCTGTGGTAGTTGTGGTCCATTAGTCCTTTGGACTAATCTTTTCCTTGTATCCTGTTCTCTTCATTCTCCATTGCTCCCGAAGGGGTGAGACCAGTCGAGTACATTAGATGGCTGCTCACAGGTTTTTAAGACCCCAGATGCTACCCACCAAGGTAGAATGTAGAACACTTTCCTTATAAACTGTGTTATGCCAAATGAGCTAGACGTTCCCTGAGACCATGGTCCCCACAGCCCTCCGGCCATCAACTCGGTCCCTCAGGGAGCTTCCATGACGTTTCCTTGTACAAGTTATGCTGGCTTCCCCAGTATTGTGTACTGTCTTACCCTTTGCCAAAATTACCACTTGTCTATTGTCTATACAGTACTTCTTCCCCCACCCCTCCCATCCCTCGTAACCAACAAAGATTGTTTATTTGTGTGTGTAAACTTTTTCATAAGTTTTTATAGCAGTGGTATCGTACAATATTTTTCCCTTGGTAATTGACTTATTTCACTCAGCATAATGTCCTCCAGTTTTATCCATGTTATGAGATGCTTCACAGATTCATCATCATTCTTTATCATTACATAATACTCCATTGTGTATATGTACAATACTTTGTTTATCCATTCATCCACTGACAGGCATCTAGGTTGTTTGTATCTTTTTGCTCTTGCGAATAATGGTGCAATGAACGTGGTTGTGCATATGTCTATTCGTGTGACTGCTCTTATTTCTCTAGGATATATTCCTAGGAGGGGGATTTCTGGATCATATGGTATTTCTATTTCTAGCTTTCTAAGGAAGCACCATATCATTTTCCAAAATGGTTGAATCATTTTGCATTCCCACCAGCAGTACATAAGAGTTCTGATCTCCCCGCGGCCTTTCCAACGTTTTTTGTTTCCAGTTTTTTTGATTCGTGCCAGCAGTACCAAGCTGAGATGGTATCTCATTGTGGTTTTAATTTGCATTTCTCTAATGGCTACTGATCACGAGCATTTCCTCATGTGTCTGTTGGCGGCTTGAATGTCTTGTTTGGTGAAATATCTGTTCATTTCCTTTGCCCATTTTTTAATTGGATTCTTTATCTTTTTGTTGTAGAGGTGTTGGATTTTCTTGTAGATTTTAGAGATTAGACGTTTGTCTGACTTATAATGTGCAATTTTTTTTTCCCAGTCCGTAGGTTCTCTTTTCACTCTTTTGGTGACGTCTTTTGATGAGCATAAGTGTTTAATTTTTAGAAGATCCCAGTTATCTAGCTTATCTTCCGGAGTTTGTGTGTTGTTCATTATAGTTTGTATCCTGTATTTTTCTTCTACAAATTTTACAGGTTTGGGCTTTATATTTAGGTCTTTGATCTATTTTGAATTAGTTTTTGTATATGGTATGAGGTATGGGTCTTGTTTCATTTTTTTGCAGATGTACATCCAGTTTTGCCAGCTCTGTTTGTCAAAAAGACTGTCTTTTCCCATTTGATGGACTTTGGGCCCTTGTGGAAGATCAGGTGACTGTAGGTGGATGGATTTACATCTGGGTTCTCATTTCTGTTCCATTGGTCAATGTATCTTTTGTTGTACCAGTACCAGGCTGTTTTGACTACTGTAGCTGTATAGTAAGTTCTTAGGTCAGGTAGTGTGAGTCCTCCTACTTTCTTCTTCTTCTTCGATAGTGCTTTACTTATCCGGAAATTCTTCCCTTTCCATATAAAGTTAATGATTAGTTTTTCCTTCTCTTTAAAGAAAGTTGTGGGTAGTTGGATCAGAATTGCATTATATTTGTAAATCGCTTTGGGTAGAATTGCCATTTTCACGATGTTGAGTCTATCTGTGAGCATGGTATCTTTTTCCATTTATGTAGATCTCTTTTGGTTTCTTGCAGTAGTGTTTTGTAGTTTTCCTTCTATAGGTCTTTTACATCCCTGGTTAAATTTATTCCTAAGTATTTTGGTTTTTTTAGGAGCTATTATAAATGATATTGTTTTCCTGATTTCCTTTTCTTCATTCTCTTTATTGGTCTATAGGAATCCAACTGATGTTTGTATGTTTATCTTGTAACCTGCTACTCTGCCGAATCTTTCTATTAGTTCCAGTAGATTTCTTGTGGAGTCTTTAGGGTTTTTATGTATAGTATCATATCATCCACAAACAGGGACAGTTTAACTTCTTCATTACCAATTTGGATGCCCTTTATTTCTTTTTCTTGTCTTATTGCTCTAGCTAGGACTTCCAGCACAATGTTAAATAGGAGTGGTGATAAAGGGCATCCTTGTCTTGTTCCTGTTCTCAGGAAGATTATTTTCAGCCTCTCTCCATTAAAAATGATGCTGGTCTTGGTTTTACACAGATGCCCTGTATTGTTAAGAAATTTCCTTTCTATACCTATTTTATTGAGAGATTTTATCAGGAATAGGTGTTGGACTTTGTTGAATGCCTTTTCTGTGTCAGTTGAGATGATCATGTAATTCTTTTCTTTCCTTTTATTTATGTGGTGGATTACGTTGATTGATATTCTAATGTAGGGCCATCCTTGCATACCTGGTACAAATCCTACTTGGTCGTGGTGTATTATTTTTTTCATATGATGCTGATTTCTATTGGCTAGAATTTTGTTGAGAATTTTTGCATCTATATTTATAAGAAATATTGGTCTGTAATTTTTTTTTTGTCAGTTCTTTGCCTGATTTTAGTTTCAGGGTTATGCTGGCTTCATAAAATGAATTCAGGAGCGTCACTTCCTTTTCTATGTTCCAAAATTGTTTGAGTAGTTCTATTATAAGCTATTCTCTGAATGTTTGGTAGAATTCTCCAGCAAAGCTATCTGGGCAAGGGCTTTTTTTTTTGTTGGAAGTTTTTTTTATTACCTTTTCCATCTCTTTTCTTGTTATGTGTCTGTTAAGATTTTCAGCATCACTTTGTGTTACTATGGGTAGGTAGTGTGTTTCTAGAAATTTGTCCATTTCTTCTAGGTATTCAAACTTGTTGGAGTACAGTTTTTCATAATTCTCTGTTATGATCCTTTTTATTTCAGTTGGGTCTTTGTAATGTCCCCCATTTCATTTATTATTTTGGTTATTTGCATCCTCTCCTGTTTTTCTTTTCAGTCTGGCCAGTGGTTTGTCGATTTTGTTGAGATTACTATTGCCACTCCTGCTTTTTTTTGGTGGCTGTTTGCTTGATATATATTTTTCCATCCTTTGATTTTTAATAAATTTATAACTTTATTTCTAAGGTATGTCTCTTGTAGACAGCATATTGATGGATCCTGTTTTTTATCCATTCTGTCGCTCTTCATCTCTTTATGGGTGCATTTAAGCCATTTACATTCAGTATAATTATTGATAGGTGTGAATTTATTGCTGTCATTTTGTAGTACTTTCTTTTGTTGAAGTTTTCTTT
>NW_004444243.1:993606-1040249 GCF_000243295.1 Trichechus manatus latirostris
TTGAAATTTACCCTTATCTTCCTAGGTTTGAACGAGTCTGTTATTACTTTTTATTGCTTTGCCCTCCTCTCCATTAGAAGGTTCTATTCCTACACCATTTACTCCCTTTTTTATTGTTCTGATGTTGTTGTCATTTACAGGTTAACTTCTCTGGTTCTCTGTTGTAATTCTTTTGGTTTTGGATAGTCCTTGAGAGTTCATTTCCTAGGTTGTTATCTGGCTGGTACAATCCTGTGTAGTAGAGTCAGCCTGTGGTCTGATGTTTGTTCTCAGATAAAAGGGCACCCTTTAATAATTCTTGTAAGTTTGGTTTGGTTTTTATACAGTCCCTTAATTTCTGTTTATCTGGAATTGTCCTAATTTCACCTTCATACTTGAATGAGAGTTTTGCAGGATGCATTATTCTTGGCTGACAATTTTTTTCTTTCAAGATTTTATATATGTCATTCTATTGCCTTCTTGCCTGCATGGTTTCTGCTGAATAATCTGAGCTTAGTCTTGTTGTTTCTTCTCTCTATGTGACTTTTTGTTTTTCTCTAGCTGCTCTCAGGATTCTTTCTTTGTCTTTAGTTTTAGAGAGTGTGATTATGATATGCCTTGGTGATTTTCTTTTGAGTTCTATCCTATATGGGGTTCATTGAGCTTCTTGGATAGTTGGCTTTTCATCTTTTATGATATTGGGTAAATTTTCTTTCAGCAGTTCTTAAGTGATCCTCTCTGTGTTTTCTGTTTTCTCCCCCTCTTCTGGAACTCCAATCACTCACAGATTTTTGCTTTTGATTGTATCCCACATAATTCTCAGGGTTTCTTCATTTTTCTTCTTTCTTCTTTCTGAGTTTTCCTCAGCAGAGTTGTATTCAAGTGTTTGTCTTCAATTTCTCTGATCCTGTCTTCCGTTGTTTCAAAGCTGCTCCTCAGCCCTTCTATGACACCGTCCATTTCTGAAATCTTGTTGTTTTTCTTTTGGATTTCTAATTGTTGTTTTTGTATGGTTTCTAGTTGTGAATTTATTTTGGTACTTTGTTCCTGTATTATTTTTCTGAATTCTTCCATTTTTTGTCTGTATTTTCCATGAATTTTTCTATTTTTCCTCATTTTTGTCTGCTTTTTGCTTCAACTCTTGGATAGCTCTGAATATTAGAGATTTGAATTCCCTATCAGGTAGTTCTAGTGCCTTTTCTTCTAGTGGAAAGTCATCTGGTGCTTTATTTTGGATGCCTGTTAGAACCATCTTGTCCTGTTTTTTTATGTTTTGATATGGTCTGCTGTCTTTGGGACATTCAGTAGTAATTTTCCTCATTTTTTGAATGTAGATTTGTTTGTTTTATCCCACTTTTTTGTTTTATTTTGTTATGTCTGAACAAGTAGGCTGTGCTTTCTTTGTTATTTGCTCCTCTGTGGGCATGATACTTTTCGCCTCCTTCTCCAATGGGCGGGGTCAGTGTCTTAGGTAATGTACAGCAATGTAGGTCCAGCTGAAGGGGAATTGCTGGGATGAGTTTCTTGTAGCCTGTACTAGGGCTGACAGGGCGGGTCAGGAATCAGTGCTGGCACATTCCAGTAGACTGTGCCTGCGCTTCTTGGGGTGTGATATTGAGTACACAATGCAGTTAGGCAGGAAGGAAGGGGAAGATTATGATGTGTGGAGCTAAGATGGGTATGGGAAAGAGAGAGGAGAGAGGAACAGTAGCCAAAAACACACAAACAAAAAAGAGTGCTAAAGGAGCTTGCCGTTGGAGTGGAGAGATGAGAGACTGAGAGATGGGTAAAAAGGAAAAAAGAAAGAGGTAAAAGAAAAAAATTAATAAATAAAAATTAGAAAAAAAAAGAAAAGTCCTCAGGGATCCCACCCGTTTGGCTGCAAGTACTGGGGAAGTTGCTCCCAGGCTGTGAACTACAGCCTGGCTAGAAGAGGTAGAAGCGTCACACAGCACCAGGTATTCAGGAGACAAGAAGAGAAGGTAAGTATGAAGAGATGAGAAACTGAGAAATGAGGAAAGAGAACTAGGGAAAAGGAGAGAAAAGAAACAAAAACAAAAACAAAAAACAAGAAAAGAGATCCCACTGCGTCACTGCGAAGACTGAGGGAGTAGTTCCCAAGCCACGCAGTACTGTCTGGCTAGAAGGGGCCCCCAAGCCAAGAAAAGAAAAAGAAAACAAACAAATCAAAACAAACAAACAAAAAAATGCCCTGGGTATCCCACCAGCATGGTGGGATGGGCAGGGAAGCAGTTCCACTGTCGAGGAGCATGTCACAACCTTTCAGGAAGAAGCGAAGATGACACACAGAGCCAGGTATTTAAGAGAAAGGAGGGGGAGGTGGGTAGATGTATGGAAGAAACCAAAAGAAGCAGAAAAATGCAACACCAGCAACCAACAAATTGGACTCAGGGAGCTGGCCAGTGCGGGCGGGTGGAATCCAAGAGGGACGGGGGTGAAGCTGGTGTGTCCCGGCGAAGAGACTGTGGCTGCAGGAAGCAGAGGAAGCCAAGTGGGTGTGAAGAATTTTGGGGTTGGGAAAGCTTATATTGCTTGTTACCAGTTGTTCGGTCTCCTACTGGGAGCTCCATGAAGCCTGTTTCCCTTACTTCCTGTTTGCCGATCTCTGACAGGAGTCCAAGATGATGGATCCGTGCTGCATTAGCTGATAGGGACCTCTGCATTTGTCTCTCCTTGCTCTCTGTTCTCTGTCAGTTTCTTATTCCATTCATTGCTTGGCTGAGTTCTTTATCTCTTCATTTGATGGTTAGGGTATCAGAATTGATGTTTATTTCTGTTTGACTTAGGTTTTCTGATCTTTGCTGTGGAGAGATGGTGTGGTGCTTCTGTCAATAGTGCCATGTTGCCGGGAAGTCCTTCTGGCACTTAATCTTATTGGTGATGCTTTGTATGTGACAAATCACTTGTCTACCACTGCTTTCAAGCGTCTTTCTTTATTTTTATTTTCTGAGACCTAGATTATGATGGGTCAGTGTGAATTTCTTTGGGTTTAACCTATTTGGAGTTTATTGAGTTTCTTGGATTTGTAAATTCATATGCTTTGTCAGATTTGGAAACTTTTCTGAAATTATTTGTTCAAATGTTCTTTCTTTCCCTTTATCTCATGTCCTTTGAGGATTCCCATTATGTATATGTTAGTTCACTTGAAGGTATCTCACAGTTCCATTTGGCTATGGTCAGCAGTCTTGAGCTTTCTCTTTTATTACTCTTCAAATTTCATAAATTTGATTACTTTATCCTTCAGTTTACTGATTCTTTTATCTGCCAGCTCAAATCTGCTGCTAATTCCTTCCAATGAGATTTTCATTTCATTTATTATATCTTGCCATTTCAGTATTTTTATGGTATCAATTTATATCATTTTCCTGATTTCCTTTAGTCATTTGTCCGTGTTTTCCATTAGTTCTTTGAAATTGTTCAATATTGTTGTATAACTTTCTTTCAATATGTTCATTAACCATGTTTCCTTAGAGATAATTTCTCTCCCTTCATCTTGTTTTTTTAATGGCCCATCATTTCCAGTTTCTTTTGTGCCTTTTTATTTTTGTTTAAAGGCATGATATTAGACTATTACAGTATATAATGATCTAATGTCTATTCCTCACATATATGGTGCTTTCAAAAGCCCTAATTCTGCAAGAAACTCTTAAGTGAGTGAAGTTTTCAGACTTTGATCACCACTCTCTTCCTTGCCCTGTGAATTCTCTGATTTAGTCCAGACCAAGGTTTCAGTCCTTAAGCAGTGCCCAGACAGATCAGAGTACACACTCAATGCACCCACAGGTGGGCATACCCTTCAGTCCTTACTCACCACTCCCTTGCTCTATAAGGGCTCCAATTCATGCCAGAATGAGGCCTCAGTCACTCAGACCCCATCTATACAGAACATACACCCTGAACAGTCTACCTGGAAGATCTGTCCTATTTACCTCAGATCCAGAGACAAGAACCCCTCTTAGTGAGAAGGAGACCCGTGGATTGACTGGAGCTGCACCTTCAGCTCTGCTGCAGCCATTCATCTGTGATGCTGGTGGAGAGAGTGAAATAAAAATATTTCCCACTCTTTGAAATCTGTCCTCACTTTTTTCAGTTTGCAGCTCATTGTTCTCATCCTTTGCCTACCTATTCAAGGTTCTTTCAGGGTTTAGTACATATTTATAGTTGCTTTCCTGGGTGTTTGTGCGGGGTGGTTTGGATCCTAGATCTGTTTATGCCACCATGTTCCCAACAATCCCTTTTTCATCCTTCTTGTTGTTAAGTATGGTGTCTGTAGCATGAGAAATAGTCCATAAATCAGGATTCATGATTAATATAATTTTGGAATGTGTTGTGGCCTTTATTTTTCCTATTTGTAACTCTAGTAACTACATACAGAAACTAAACAAAGGTGGTAGTTAAACTGTAATCACCATGATCGTCTAAAATCTGTACGGGAAACAGCCTAGTTATCTATTAATGTACACTTCACAGAAACACAGTGAAATGTGAACTAGAACCTATTAGCTTCTTCTGGAATGTATAAGTTTTTAGAATCCTTCAATCTCCAAAGTATCAGCAGTTTCCCAAAGGTCAGTTCTGACATAAACAAGATAAATTTAGATCAAGCTGTGGAGCTGGTAATGTGTTCTGCCATACCTTACTCCCTTTATACATTCAAAGCCTACAAGCCGACAGGGTAGGATTTACTTTGGTTTCATTTTGCACTTAGTGTTCCCACTCAGGAGCATTAAGGTGAGTTTCCTAAAAGATAACAACAAGCTAAGATGAGCTCATCTAAATGCAACCCAGTCATTAGTGTTTAGATAATAGCCACTGCCAAGATAATTTATGGTTTTCAACATTTGTTAGCATTGGTAACTAACCAAGCCTTAGCAAGTGTATTAAGTTATAAGCTGACACAAGTGCAAAGTAATTTGCACAGGCTGAAAGAGGAGAATCAAAAAAAACTTTAGTGATGTAATTTTTATTTGAACTTTGTCATCACCCTCGTTTACAGAAGTTAATTCTTACCCTCAGTTCCAGAAGACAAAGGTTAATTGACCCTCCTTAGCTGAGTGTTCTTTGATTAGAAATGTGCTTTTGTCACCTATACCCTCCATCATAGATGGTGGTCGCTCAATAAAAAGATGTGCTCTGAACCAATGCTTCCATTTTTCAGAAGAGCAATACTTGGCTACAGGTTACTGCTTTTGTAAAGCTATTACTTTTACTGTCAACATGACTGCTACTCTAAGATGTCTCATTAGGTGCAATAAATTGAAGCAAGCCAACAAAACATATGACCAGACACCTTCTCCACCCAAAGAACTGCTGCAGTGAGAAATTAAAAATAAAAGAGATTTTGTGTTATCAGACATATTAAAGGAAACTAGAGAAAATTAACCCTTAATAAGTCAAAAAATGCATTGCTGGATGACACAGGAAGAAAGTAATGTAATCCCTGATATTATTATGAAAACCAGAAAATTATGACCCTTCTAGTATATGAAGAGCCTTGGTGATGCAGTGGTTAAAGCACTTGGCTGTGAACCAAAAGGTTGGTAGTTTGAATCCTCCAGCCGCTCCATAGGAGAAAGATGTAGCAGTCAGCTTCTGTAAAGATTTATGGCCTTGGAAACCCATGGGGCAGTTCTACTCTGTCCTATAGGGTCACTATGAATCAGAATTGACTCAATGGCAGTGAAGTGGGTCTAGTATATGACCAATTTTAACACAAAAGCATAAAGATAACTATGAAGATGTAAAAAGAGACCAAAAATTCTGCATCTAAGAAAGGCAATTGATTTATTTATGAAAGCTAGTTAAACATATCATTTGCTGTGTGATAGATGCATTTAAATTTTAATTCCTGCAGGAACATAGATGAAAGCTTGAAACAAGCCAACACCGAAGTTTTGGATTGGGCTGTCATTTATAATTAGGGCTTTAAGTTTCTAGTTTGATTTTTTTTTGAGGAATAGTTAGATCTCTTAAAATATGTAGACACAGAGAATGATTAATTTGTATAAACTATTTAGTAAAAGAAAATTAGCCAAGAAGCCCAGTTTTAAGCTCATTCTGATCAACGTTAGCAATAATCCCTATTTATTTATTATACCCCTCACATAATAAGCTAACAACTAGATCGGTCATATATTTGTCATCCTGTGGTGGCTTGCATGTTGCTGTCATACTGGAATATTTGCCACCAGTGTTTCAGATTGACTTCATCTATGGAAAGAGAATGGAAAAGCTCAATATCATCAGTCAGAACAAGGACAGGGGCCAACTGTGGAACAGACCATCAATTGCTCATATGCAAGTTCACTGTGAAGTTGAAGAAAATTAGAACAAGTCCACGAGAGCCAAAGTACAGTCTTGAGTATATCCCACCTGAATTCACAGACTATCTCAAGAATAGATTTGACACGTTGAACACTAATAACCAAAGACAAGACGAGATGTAGAATAACATCAAGAACATCATACATGAAGAAAGCAAGAGGTCATTAAAAAAGACAGGAAAGAAAGAAAACATCAAAACGGATGTCAGAAGAGACTCTGAAAGTTGCTCTTGAGTGTAGAATAGCTAATGATCAAGTGAAAGAGCTGAAGAGAAAATTTCAAAGGGCAGATTGAAAAGACAAAGTAAAGTATTATAGTGAAATGTGCAAAAACCTGGAAATAGAAAACCAAAAGGAAAGAACGCACTTGGTATTTCTGAAGCTGACAGAACTGAAGAAAAACTTCAAGCCTTGAGTTGTAACACTGAAAGATTTTATGGGGAAAATATTAAAAGATTTAAGAAGAATCGAAAGAAGATGGAAGGAATACAGAGTCACCGTATCAAAAAGAATTGGTAGATGTTCAATCATTTCAGGAAGTTACATTTGATCAAGAACTGATGGTACTGAAGGAAGAAGTCCAGGCTGCACTGAAGGCATTGGGGAAAAACAAGGCTGCAGGAATTGACAAAATGCTCACTGACATGTTTCAACAAGCAGATACAGAGCTGGAAGTGCTCACTCATCTATGCCAAGAAATTTGGAAAACAGTTACCTGGCCAATCAACTGGATGAGGTCCATATTTGTACACATGCCAAAGAAAGGTGAACCAACGGAATGCAGTTACTATCGAATAATATCATTAATATCACACACAAGCAAAATTTTGCTGAAGATCATTCAAAAAGCAGTTGCAGCAATACATAGACAGGGAACTGCCAGAAATTCAAGACCGATTCAGAAGAAGATGTGGAACAAAGGTTATCATTGCTGATGTCAGATGGATCCTGACTGAAAGCAAAGAATACCAGAAAGATGTTGTCCTGTGTTTTATTGACTATGCAAAGGCATTTGACTGTGTGAATAATGACAAATTATGGATAACATTGCAAAGATTGGGAATTCCAGAACACTTAACTGTCCTCATGAGGAACCTGTACATAGACCAAGAGGCAGTTATTTGAACAGTATAGGGGGACTCTGCGTGGTTTAAATTAAAGAAAGGTGTGTGTCAAGGTTGTATCCTTTGACCATACTTATTCAATCTATATATGAGCATATAATCCAAGAAGCTGAACTATATGAAGAAAAATGGGGCATCAGGATTGGAGGAAGACTCATTAACAACCTGCGATGTGCAGATGACACAATCTTGCTTGCTGAAAGTGAAGAGGACTTGAAGCACTTACTGAGGAAGATCAAAGACCATAGCCTTCAGTATGGATTACACCTCAACATAAACGAAACATAAATCCTCACAACTTGGCCGGTAAGCAACATCATTATAAATGGTGAAAAGATTGAAGCTGTCAGGATTTTACTTAACTTGGATCCACAATCAACACCCACAGAAGCCGCAGTCAAGAAATCAAACGTTGTACTGCATTGGGCAAATCTGCTGCAAAAAACCTCTTTAAAGTGTTAAAAAGCAAAGATGTGACCTTGAGGACTAAGGTGTGCCTGACCTAAGCAATGATGTTTTCAATCAGCTCATATATATGCATGTGAAGGCTGGACAATCAATACAGAAGACCAAAGAAGAATTGATGGCTTTGAATTACAGTGTTTGTGAAGAATATTGAATATACTAGGGACTGCCGGAGGAACAAACAAATCTGTTTTGTAGGAAGTACAGCCAGAATGCTCATTAGAAGGCAGGATGGTGAGACTATGTCTTAATGTACTTTGTACGTGTTATCAGGAAGGACCAGTCCCTGGAGAAAGACATCATGCTTGGTAAAGTAGAGGATATTGAAAAAGAGGAAGACCCTTAAGGAGATGGATTGACATAGTGGCTACAGATTTAGAAAATAATATTTGGAATCATCATTCCCTGACCTTGAGCATGGAGAAATGTGACCCAGCTGGGGCTGGGACCTCACAGATTCCCAAAGACACATCAACTGGGCCCTGAAATAGACAATAGATGGGACAATTTCAGAAGTTATCTTAAGGAAGTTTTCACAAAAAGGCAATAAAACCTAACACAAAAGACTTCCCACTTTTTGTCTTTTTCTATTAGCATTTAGTGAATAGAAATTTCTTGGATCAATGAAGACCCTCCTGACTTTCATAACTGAAATCTGTACCAATGATTGTTAAGAAAGATGATTCAAAATGTAAGATCACAATTTCTAGCCAATCAGTGAAAAGGTGATGCTTTCAATGATTCTACCCATTTTGTGATGTTTATGTACACTGATGATTCTGTAACCTTCCTGGGATTCGGGCAGACATTATAGCTCTGGAAGCATGTTCGTCCGTTTCCCACTTCTGCCCTTTTGAATATATGCCGAATAAAACTTTCTTTTTGCTTTAGTAAACTTTATGATGTTTTTCCCCTACAACACTACAACAATGGGATCAAGGATAATAAGGGATTATGAGGATGGGGGCAGGACTGGGCAGTGTTTTGTTCTGTTGTATATAGGATCGCTATGAGTTGGAACTGACTTAAGGATAACAAGAACAAATATACGTATATATATATTTACAACTATATATACATATATATGTATGATGTATATGTAGATATCAAATAAAATGACTTGTGTAGCTATTATCTTTAAAACTTATACTTTTTAAAGATATTATTTACACAAGTCATTTTATTTGACATCTTCCTGTGCATCACTTATCTTCTCACAATTTCCTGTTTAATATTTGAGTGGAAAAATTTATCTTGTATTCTACCTTTTGGTTAGTGATAAATTAGATAAAGTAATATTTGGTCTATTGTAAAGTTATCATCCCTAGATTTTCTTTATCTCGTTCTTTCCCCCTTAATTATGCCCCAGCTATTACCTCTGTAGTGGAAATAATTTGTTGTTGATTTCACAGAAACACTCCAACAATGTAAGGAGAATCAAGTCATGTTTTATGGCTGGTAAACATGTCTGGTTCTTAATCTGAAGCACAAAACTTAGTCCAAAACACAAAACTTGAAAGAAAACTCTAAACATGGACCTAATATTACAGTAACTGGTGAGTCATTTTTAGGACAATGCCTGAGTGCCATTAAGTATAGCTGTGTAGAATGGAAGAATTGAGGAAATAACACAGGTTATACAATTCAAAACTCAATGGCAATGGGTTTTTGGTTTATGTATGACTCAGATATTGTTGAGGTAAGCTTCTGAAATAAACTATTAAAGTCACACTTTGTTGAAGGTGACATTTCGTTGTATGACTCCTTATCTAGAGTAAAACTAGTACCAGCAGTTGGGTAAAGAGACTGACTACAGAATGGGATTCAATGAAAGAATGCAATTATGTAAATAGGGCTAAAAGAAACAGAGAGTCTAAAAAATGCCTTGACTAAGTTCTTCTATGTCATGTTGAACACCAGGACTAGCTAGGAACACAACATAATTCTAAACCCTACTGTTGCTTAGTTTTTGGAATACTCTATAACTTAATGCTTCTTAATAGACTTATAAAAAAAATTTTGTTAAGTTTTTTGATGTTCAAAATTTTCTAAGCCTAAACCTATAGTAGAAAAATCTTAGCAGATTCAGGTAGGAGGAGGCAGGACAGTTAACTGAGAAGAATGAAGAGAGCATACCCCTCTCCCACACTCATTACCAAGTAATAGTTATGCAGTTTTCAGTCCTTTTTGCTTTTATTTTTTATCACTTGTGGACCATAAGGTAGTCTTTATCTTGCTGAGGATGGATTTTTAGCAGTATAAGTACCTTTGATATTCCAAATAGCAAGCTTATTTATTATCACAATACTCTTCTTACTAGGACTGCAATAGATCAATTCTCTGCCCTATCTTTTTCTCTATTTTTGCAATATCTCTGACCTTTACTCTTTGGGGTACAGTTCACATTGACTTCCTATCTTGTGTATCCTAAAATTCTAACAACATCATTGTCATAACTAACATGAAAAATAACATATCTCAAATTATGTGCTAAGTCTATGCCAAATACATTGCTAGTTATTTTAGAAAACATAACTTCTAAATTTTTTACAATTTGTAAAACTCATTTCCTTTCTGTCTTTAGAGTTATTGTGTTCTCTGGATTTTTTGTTTGTTTGGCTTTCTTGATTTTGTAATCTTTTGGTGTCCTTACTACCCCCAACTCCTATCACTTTATTTGTGTGATGGTTTCCTTATTTGCTATTTTGCTTTCTTCTTCTTGCCTCACTGAGGAGCCTCACTCAAAGTAGTCTTTAACTATATTCTGTGAATAATAGAGAGAGTTCCAGAGTCTAATCAAATTTCGCTTTAATTGCTTTCTAAATCTCTGAGTTGCTACAAGTGAGAGTGAGCATCTTATAGAAAATTGAGGTTTCTTGGAGTAAAAAGTGATTCAAAACTCTCCAAAGTGCATTATGGTCTTTTCTACTGAGCTCAGTATCACATAGTGTGTAGTCTAAAAATAATAAGACCAAAAGGCAAAACTAAGCATCGAATATTGCACAATGTAAGAACTATACATCTCTTTTCAATTAATAGTTCAGTAATCATGTATTAAAAACCTACCACGAAGATGTTCACCTTTGTTTTATTGATTATGCAAAGGCATTCAACTGTGTAGATCATGACAAATTATGGATAACATTGCTAAGAATGGGAATTCAACAACACTTAATTGTGCTCATGAGGAACCTGTACGTAGACAAGGAGGCAGTCGTTCAAACAGAGGCATGGTTTAAAGTTAGAAAAGGTGTGCATCATGGTTGTATCCTTTCACCATACCTATTCAATCTGTACACTAAGCAAATAATTTGAGAAGCTGAATTATATGAAGAAGAAAGTGGCATCAAGATTGGAGTAAGACTCACTAATAACCTTCAGTATACAGATGACACAACCTTGCTTGCAGAAAGTAAAGAGGACTTGAAGCACTTACTGATGAAGATCAAGGACTACAGCCTTCAGTATGCATTACACCTCAACATAAAGAAAACAAAAATCCTCACAACTGGACCAACAAACAACATCATAATAAATGGAGAAAAGATTGACATTGTCAAGGATTTCATTTTTCTTGGGTCCACAATCACTTGCCCATGGGAGCAGTGATCAGGAAATCAAACTATGTGTTGTATTGGGCATATCTGCTGCAAAAGACCTCTTTAAAGTGTTGAAAAGCAAAGCTGTCACTTGGAGGACTAAGGTGCACCTGACCCAAGCCATGGTGTTTTCAATTGCCTCATGTGCATGCAAAAGCCGGAGAATGAATAAGGAACACCAAAGAAGAATTGATGCCTTTGAATTATGGTGTTGGCAAAGAATATTGAATATACCAAGGACTGCCAAGAAGAATGAACAAACCTGTCTTGAAAGAAGTACACACAGAATGCTCCTTAAAAGCGAGGATGGTGAGACTTCATCTCATATACTTTGGACATGTCATCAGAAGGGACCAGTCCCTGGAGAAGGGCATCATGCTTGGTAAAGTACAGGGTCAGTGAAAAAGAGGAAGACCCTCAAGGAGATGGATGGACACGGTAGCTGCAACAATGAGCTCAAGCATAACAATGATTGTGAGGATGGCATAGGACCAGGCAGCATTTCATTCTGTTGTGCATAGGGTCATTATGAGTCGGAACCAACTCTGACATCTTATAACAACATGAGGCAAGCACTTTACTAAGTGCTGTAAGTTTAAAGATATATTCATAAGCTTTGACCTAGAGAATTTATATTAAGTGACAAAACTGACATACATGAAACAATAATAAACTGTACTGAGGTTAAACTGATGAGTATGCTGACTATAAATACATTAGATGTTCAGAAAATAAAAATATCAAAAGTATACAGGAATGAAGTTGGAATTAAACTACAAATAACAAATGACCATTATAAAAACTGAATTAATTTGTTTTAAAAGTCAACTATTTAAAGGTACTAGATAATTTACAAAATGAGACAGAAGCACAAGGGGAGCTTACTCTTGAATGATTACAACTAGAATGGGTAAGACTTGTGTCTGTGGCTTTCTGATCTGGGGCCACTTCCCAGAACACACAGTGATGATGGTAAAAAATTAGAGAAAAAGCTACAGGTGTACCGGATGGTGTGAGAAAATCATAAGAATGAGGTAAAAAATCTGAGAATAAACTCTACCTAGTTCTGAGAACCACTTGTCTGTGAGTCCACCACTCATCTGTCAGTTTGGTGGCTTGCATGTTGCTGTGAGGCTGGAAGCTATGCCACCGCTTTTTCAAATACCAGCAGGATCAGCCATGGTGGACAAGTTTCAGTGGAGCTTCCAGACTAAGACAGACTAAGAAGGACCTGGCAATCTACTTCTAAAAAATTGGCCAGTGAAAACGTTATGAAAAGCAGCAGAATATTGTCTGATACTGCCAGAAGATGAGCCTCTCAGGTTGGAAGACACTCAAAATACAACTGGGGCAGAGCGGCCTCCTCAAAATAGAGTAGACATTAATGACATGGATGGAATAAAGGCTTCATGATCTTCATTTTCTCATGTGACATGACTCAAAATGAGAAGAAACAGCTGCAAACATCCACTAATAGTCAGAATATGGAATGTATGAAGTACAAATCAAGGAAAATTGGAAGTCACTAAAAATAAGATGGAACACATAAAGATTGATATTCTAGGCATTAGTGAGCTAAAATGGACTGGTATCGGCCTTTTTGAATCAGAAAATCAAATGGTCTAGTATGTTCAAAAGAATATTTGAAGATCTATGCTGAAGTACAATGCTGCCAGTGATAAGATAATATTCATATGCTTACAAGGAAGACTAGTTAATATGATTATTATTCCAATTTAAGCAGTAAACACTAAGGCCAAAGATGCAGAAATTGAAGATTTTTACCAACTTTTGCAGTCTGAGATTAAATCAAACATGCAATCAAGATGCATTGATAATTTCTGATGATTGGAATGCAAAAGTTGAAAACCAGGAATGGTTGGGAGTTGGAAAATATGGCCTTGGTGACAGAAATGACATCAGAAATCATATGATAGAATTTTGCAAAATCAGTGACTGATTCCTTGTAAATACAGTCAGCCCTTTGGATTCAGGGGTTCCACATCCACAGATTCAACAAACCAAAAACTGAAAATATTTTGGGAAAAAATAAAAGACTTTTTTGTCACTATTCCCTAAACAATACAGTATAACAATTATTTATATAGCCTTTACATAGTATTTGGTATTATAAGTAATCTAGAGAAAATTTAAAGTGTATGGGAGGATGTACATAGGTTATATGCAAATACTACACCATTTTATATGAGGGACATGAGCATTCTGAGGATTTTTGTATCTGTGGGGTTCCTAGAACCAATCCTGTTTGAATATTGTGAGATGACTGTACCTTTTATCAACAACATAAACAGTGACTATACACATGAACCTCACCAAACAGAAAACACAGGAATCAAATCGACTACACCTGTGGAAAGAGACAATGGGGAAGCTCAATACCATCAGTCAGAACAAAGGCAGGGGCTGACTGCAGAACAGACCGTCAACTGCTCCTTTGAAAGTTCAAGTTGAAGCTGAAGAAAATTAAAACAAGTCTGAAAGAGCCAAAGAATGAACTTGAGTATATGCCACCTATATTTGGGGACGAATTCAAGATAGATTTGATGCATTGAAGGCTAATGACTGAAGATCAGACAAGTTGTGGGATGCCATCAAGGATATCATACATGAAGAAATCAAAAGATGGTTAAAATGACAGGAAAGAAAGAAAAGAACAAAATGGATGTCAGAAGAGACTCTGAAAATTGCTCTTGAATGTAGAGTAGCTAAAGCGAATGAAGAAATGATGAAGTAAAAGAGCTGAACAGAAGATTTCAAAGGGCCTCTTGAGAAGACAAACTAAAGCATTCTAATGAAATGTGCAAAGACCTGGAGTTAGAAAATCAAAAGGGAAGAACGCTCAGCATTTCTCAAACTTAAAGAACTGAATAAAAAATTCAAGCCTCAGGTTGCAATATTGAAGGATTCTATGGGCAAAATATTGAACCCAACCATCAAAAGAAGATGGAAGGAATGCACAAAGTCACTTTACCAGAAAAAATTGGTTGATGTTCAGTCATTTCAGGAGATAGCATATGATCGAGAACCAATGGTAATGAAGGAGGAACTCCAAGCTTCACTGAAGGCATTGGCAAAAAACAAGGAATCAGAAATTGACAGGGTACTAATTTAGATATTCCAACAAACTGGTGCAACATAGGAAGTGTTCACTCCTCTCTGCCAAGAAATTTGGAAGACAGCTACCTGGCCAACTGACTGCAAGAGATCCAGATTTGTGCCCTTTCCAAAGAACAGTGATCCAACAGGATGTGGAAATTATTGAACAATATCACTAATAACACACTCAAGTAAAATTTTGCTAAAGATAGTTCAAATGCCGTTGCAGCAGTACATCAACAGGGAACTTCCAGAAATTCCAGCCAGATTCAGAAAAGGATGTGAAACAATAGATATCATTGTTGATGTCGGATAGATCTTGGCTGAAAGGACAGAATACTAGAAAGATGTTTACCTGTGTTTCATTGACTATGCAAAGGCATTCGACAGTGTAGCTCATAATAAATTATGGATAACATTGTGAATAATGGGAATTCCAGAACACTTAATTGTACTCACACAGGACCTGTATGTAGACCAAGATGCAGTCATTCAAACAGAACAAGGGGATACTGACTGGTTTAAAATGAGAAAAAGTGTACATTTAACCATACTTATTCAGTCTGTATGCTGAGCAAATAATTCAAGAGACTGGACTATATGAAGAAGATTGAGACATCGCTATTAGAGGAACACTCATTAACAACCTGCAATATGCAGATGACACAACCTTGCTTGCTGAAAGCTAAGATGACTTGAAACACTTACTGACGAAGACCAAAGACTACAGTCTTCAGTACGGATTACATCTCAACACAAAGAAAACAAAAATCCTCACAACTGGACCGATAAGCAACATCATGATAAATGGAGAAAAGATTGAAGTTGTCAATAATTTCATTTTACTTGGATCTACAATCAACACTCATGGATGTAGCAGTCAAGAAATCAAACAAAATACTGCATTGGGCAAATCTGCTGCAAAAGATCTCTTTAAAGTGTTAAAAAAGCAAAGACGCAAAGACGTCACTTTAAGGGCTAAGGTGAGCCTGACCCAAGCCATGGTATTTTCAATTGACTGATATGCATGTGAAAGCTGGACAATGAATAAGGAAGACCAAAGACGAGCTGATGCCTTTAAATTACGGTATTGGTGAAAAATATAGAATATATCATGGACTGCCAGATGAACAAGCAAACCTGTCTTGGAAGAAGTACTTACAGAATGCTCCTTAGAAGCAAGGATGGCGAGACTATGTCTTACATACTTTGGACATGTTACCAGGAGGGATGAGTCCCTGGAAAAGGACATGATGCTTGGTAAAGTAGAGGGTCGGAAAAAAAGAGGAAGACAATCAGTGAGATGGAGTGACACAGTGGTTGCAACAATGCGCTCAAATATAGAAATGATTGTGAGGATGGCGCAGGACCGGGTAGTATTTCATTCTGTTGTGTATACGGTCACCATGAGGTGGAGCCGATCCAATGGTACCTAGCAACGACAACATTTTGGGAGTAAAATAAGACAAGAAATTTGACTTTAAGGGTCACAACAACTTATGTTGTTACTGACTACAGGTAGGATGCTGGGATTTTTTTTGTTATTGTTCTGTTTTGTTTCTTTTTTTTTTTTTTTTTTTTGGTTTGTTTTTATAACCACTGCCTATCCATAAATGTAGAATTTAGCAAATAAGGGCTATGCTGGCCTTAGCAAATGTGAGGCATACTAGTCAGTTGCCTACACTAGCCTCAGTATTTTTATCCAAACAGCTTAGCCATAAAACACAGAAGCACAACTTTGCAGGAATTTGAATATTTTACTATTGGTGAGTGAGGTAATAGTTTCTACTTGTTTTTGTATTGTGGTAGCATAAAACTTACCTGCATGTCTGTAGGTAGAGATTAAAATAAAAATGAGAAGCAGAATCCACGTGGTCTATATAAAGAGTTAAATATGGTGGCTAAGTTCCATAGCACCCATAGATAGATACTGAAAGGGCAGATGTTTCAAATACTGATAACCTTTAGAGTCTAGGGAAAGAGCTGTGGAGCAGAAAACCTCTTAAAATTATTTGGCTTATCCACAGACTTTTAACTGGAAGTTCCTACTTCATTTGCTCTTTGGTTACCTCTAAATTTGTTAATTAAATAACTTCTGGTCATGACATAGAAGTTCAGAAACCCAAAATTTGTGCTTTACCTTATTAATAAGAGAGTATTTTTTCAAAAGTGAATAAGAAGGAACTTCTTGAAATGAGATAATGGTATATTTCAGAATATTTTGTGATAGAGATAATGTAATAAAAGTATTGTATACCCAAAAACTATAAAGATGATTTAAAAACCCTATGTCTGTAAAATTCTGCTTCTAGAAGTCATATTTACTGAAGAATTCAAGTTGGCTCTGCAGTAGTTTGAAAAAATAATCTTTATTCTTACTTACAGAAAAGAGCAATGGGGGAAAAAAAGAAAGTATAATTAAATATGTAAGCTTATTAAAGTTGGGGAAGTATTTTCTTAAGAGAAGAATGGAGAATTTAAGAGTGCAAACAAGGTAAATATGAAAGGCAAAATGAAACCCTCAAGGACAAGAATGATAGAAGCAAAAGAGAAAAGGAAAATCACCTAGGAAAACTGCCCTTGGGGAGGATGTACGCATAGAAGGGATATTTTAGTTCCTTCATATTGCCTGAAGCCCAACACAATAAAACACAAGAGTCATAAAATCTTAGCAAACTGGAAGGACACAAACACGAAAACAAAAGAAATGGCATTACAAAGCTGAGTGAGTCTAGATAGTGAGTCTAGACTAGATATAGAGGACTTGAACCAGATCCGAAATTGGAAAATGAAGATGGTCAAGGTCAATACTCAAAAAGTTGCTTAATTATATTCAGGCTGACATATATTTTTCTAGATTTGGATAAAGACTTTTCCTATGCCTGAGGAAACATTAACAAACACGGAATTAAATCCTAAAGGAAATAATATAAAATATCAAATATACAAGAAGGAAGCTAAGGATAGATTGAGAACAGCTTAGATGTTTGTCTGATGAAAAAATATTTCTCATAATAAAGTAGGAAAGAGATGTTTGAAAAGTGAATGTTCAAATAACCTATTTCTTATAATGGATATCTAAACTAATTTAATTATTTTTCCTTTAAAAGCAACTAAAAATATTGACATCAGATAAGATATTTTCTCTGCCAGCCCTGGTGGTGCAGTGGTTAAGAGCTCGGCTACTAACCAAAAGATCGGCAGTTTGAATCCACCAGCCATTCCTTAGAAACACTATGGGGAAATTCTGCTCTATCCTATAAGGTCACTTTGAGTTGGAATGACTTGAAGGCAACAAGTTTGGTTTTTTTTTTTTCTTTATTGCAAATTAAGGATGCATCATGTAATACCTATGCAGTCATAAAAAGAAACATAAAATATAACTCTGTAATTAAAAAGAGAATTGCTGTTTTTGTATGCTGTCAAGTAGATTCCAATTCATAGAGATTTTATATGACAGAGTAGAGCTGCCCCATAGGGTTTCCTAGGTTGTAATCTTTATGAGAGCAGATTGTCAGGTCTTGCCAATCTTTTGGTTAGCAGCCAAGCATTTAACCTTTGCACCGCCAGGGATACTTTAAAAGAGAATCAAAAAAACCAACCCAAACCTGCTGCCATCGAGTTGATTCTTATTCATAGTGACCCTATAGGACAGAGTAGAACTGCCCCATAGGGTTTCCAAGGAGCAGCTGGTGGATTCGAACTGCCGACCTTTTGGTTAACAGCCAAGCTCTTAATAACTGTGCCACCAGGGCCCCTTAAAAGAGAACAGAGGGAGTACATTAAGTAATAAAAATTCTACTTCGAAAGAGGGCAAAATAAATAAATAAACAAACAAAAACATAGAGCAGGTTGGATAAATGGAAAATGGTAAGTTAGTTGTTTTAGACCCAAATATATTGGCAATTACATTAAATACAATGTAAATAAACTAAGTACCCTAATTAAAGATTATTGGAGTGGATTAAAAAGAAATAAAGGATGGGGACCATGGTCTCAGGGAACATCTAGCTCAATTGGCATAACACAGTTTATAAAGACAATGTTCTACTTTCTACCTTGGTGACTAGCTTCTGGGGTCTTAAAAGCCGGTGAGCAGCCATCTAAGATACTCCAGTGGTCTCACCCCTTCAGGACCAAGGAAGAATGAAGAGAACAAGGTACAAGGAAAAGATTAGTCCAAAGGACTAATGGACCACAGCTACCACGGCCTCCACCAGACTGATTCCAGTAGAGCTAGATGGTGCTCAGCTACCACCACTGATTGGTCTGACCCGGATCACAAGAGAGGGTCCTGGACAGAGCTGGAAAAGGATGTAGAACAGAATTTTAACTCACAAAAAAAGACCAGATTTACTGGCCTGACAGACTGGAGAAACCCCGAAAGTATGGCCCCCCGTCACCCTTTTAGCTCAGTGGTGAAGCCCCTCCCCAAGTTCACCATTCAGCCGGGGATTGGACAGCCTTATAAAACAAAACAGGACTAATGAGGCACAGCAGTCCAGGGACAAGGACTAGAAGGCAGGAGGGGACAGGAAAGTTGGTGATAGGGAACCCAAGGTTGAAAAGGGACAGTGCTGACATGTTATGGGGTTGTTAACCATTGTCATAGGGCAATATGTGTACTAACTGTTTAATAAGAAACTATTTGTTCTGCAAACCTTTAATTAAGGTACAAAAAAAAAAAAGAATTATCTATGAGATCAAATTGACAACAGCAACTCAGAAGGTTTGATGGGAAGCCTAGGGGACAGTGAGTTGAAGATAATGGTGTGGAATAATTTGGAAAAGGATAGTGAGAATAACAGCACAACTGGAAGAAAGTAATCTATGTCAGTGAAACGCACATGTAGAAACTTTCAAAATGGTGTAACTTTGGCTATGTATATTTTCACCAAAAAAAAAGGTCCTCAAGGTCTAGAAGGGAGAGTGTTGACATGTTGTGGGGTTGTTAACCAATGTCGTAAAACAATATGTGTACTGACTGTTTAATGAGAAAATATTTGTTCTGTAAACCTTCATCTAAAGTACAATTAAAACAAAAAAGAAAGGAAAGACTAAATTATGTGTTACTTATATGATGTGCATCTTAAATATGAAAATACAAAATTCTCAATGGAGAAACATATGTCATGTAAATATTAATCAAAAGAAATCTGATAGAGAGAGGTGGGCCAAGAAGGCATAATAGTCAAACTCTTTGTGTTATCTCTCTTACAATAAAGGCCCTAAAAAACAAGTGAATCGGATATATATCACAGTTTAGGAAACCTAAGCATCAAGACAAAGACGAACAATAGCACTGAGCGACAGGTGGAAGGAGAGACAGTTCAAAAACAGCAGAAATGGAGAGTATGGATCACTGGCCTCCTACTAGCTGAACCTGCACAGTGCTGACATATTGAGGCAAACAGCAGCATATCCAGCCAAAATCCATCCCACCTGATACAGCTAAACAGGAGGAACTCTGCACTCACCTCCAGAGTCAAACAGGAGTGATACTAGACCTGTTAAAGTTAAGTCCTTGCACCTAACCCACCATGTGCAGCCCAGCACACCCCCTACCAGAGCTCCATGGGCTGAAAAGCACTCCCTCCCCCTTACATACCCCCTCCCCACTTTCCCCTCCCTGCTTTGACACTAGTACGTTGGCATTCAGCATTGCCACACACCCTAAGGTGGGAACTCGAAGCCCCAGTCCAGAGACACCAGCCCCTTTACCCAGTCACTGGTACAGGGGATCCATCAGCTTGCAGCACCCTCCACCCCCTCTGATCACTCATGCCAAGGCCTTGCTGGCCAAGTTGGCAGAGCACATCCACATTGGGAAATGGTGGACAGAGTTCCCAGCTGAAGCCCACTTCACCTGGAGCAGCCAAGTGGGAGCTGCAGACTTGTGGCATTCACCATCACCCCAACCCTTAAGAAGAGAGCTCAACCACACATGCTCGGGGCCTGAGGGCCAGTGACACCACCCATTCCATCCAACCTCCCATGATGCGGGCCTGAGGACCAGTGATGTCCCTCAGTCCTCCAGCCAACCACACTGGGCACAAAAGGATGGCTGCACAACCCCCCATCCCCACAGGGGCAAGCTCTCCAACCCGCACCTGTGGGCAGCTGACAGCCCCCTGCCTCACCTCTGAATCACCCTCCACTGCAACTGGAGACTTGTTTCTGCTTCAAACACCCCCACACAGCCCTGCCCACCTAGGACTGTAGGTGAAAGTCTCTGCACCAAACACCCAGAGTCTGACAACCCAGGCACCTTCACCCTGACCATGAGGCAAGTGGCAGAGCACACACACAACATCCAACCCAAAGACCAAGGAGAATACCCCCTACACCCATGGCCAGGTCACCAGAAGGACAGATGCATCATGTTTGGTAAAGTAGCTAAAAAACCAAACCCAAACCCATTGCCATCAAGTCAATTCCAGAGTAGAACTGTCCCATAGGGTTTCCAAGGCTGTAATCTTTACAGCAGACTGCTGCATCTTTCTCCTGCGTGGCAGCTGGTGGGTTTGAACTCTGATTTTTCAGTTAGCAGCTGAGCACTTAACCACTGCACAACCAGGCCCCTTTGGTAAAGTAGAAACCAAAAAAACAAACCCAACCCAGTCCTGTCCAGTCAATTCTGGCTCATAGCGACTCTATAGGACAGAAGGGCGGTCAAAATGAGGGAAACCTTCAATGAGATGGATTGGCACAATAGCAGCAACAATGGACTCATACATACCAATGACCATAAATATGGCACAGGACCTGGCAACTTTTCATTTGGTTATATGTAAGGTCACAATGAGAGCACTGGTGGCGCAGTCATTGAAAGCTCAGGCTGCTAACCAAAAGTTTGGCAACTCGAATCCACCAGCTGCTCCTTGCAAACTCTATGGGGCAGTTCGACTTGATGGCAACGGGTTAAGTTCACAATGAGTAGGAGTTAACTTCACAGCAGCTAACAACAGCATAAAATAATCAGTGATATTTCTAAATACCAAGAAGAATAACTCGAAAAACTATTTAAATAATACTTACAGAAACCAGTCATTTACTTAAAAAATTAGGAACATTTCAGAACCTATATACAAATTAGAGTAATAAGTAAATTTAATAGGGTTACTAGATCAAGGTCAATATACAAGAATCAATTATATTTTTATATGCTAGCAAGAATCAGCTAGAAAATAAAATTTAAATTACATTATGAAAAAGCACACATTTAAATAAAATTCAGAAAGATTTTTAAATAGAGGAATTTAAAACTTGCAGAGTATTTCTTCTGCTGAATTTTCTAAAACCTTGCAGACTTATCTAGCACTAACTTGAATAAGAGACCACTATTTTCAAGCGTACATAATTTATCTTTAGAAACTGTCAAGACATGACTTTTATATGTTTTCAGCTTCAATTCATTCCCTTAATAGCATTTTAAAGCAATCAGTTATCCAGATATGTGTAGCAATATTAACTGCTATGAACTGAGTGAGCACTGACTCTGCCTCTTGATAATTACATAGCAGCTGTCTGAGTTCCAGAACCAAGATTTCAGCTTCAAGTAACCCAGATGAAATGTTGACTAGACAGATGAATTTTCCTGATGGAATGCACATTTCTTACTCTTTCTGTCCAGAAGACTTACTCCATCTTACCAATGATCTCAGGAAGAAAGAAAATAAAAACTGGTAGATACAGCATAATGAAATTGATAAAGTATTAGGAAAATTATCACTACATGAAAACATAATTCTAACAATTTTGTTGTGTTACTCCTCACAATATTTATCAAAGTTTCACAATTATATTAGTTTTTTTTCAAACTCTGTGCAAAGCAAAGCTGATTGTGACTTTTAAATTAAAGACAGAAATAACCCCTCTCTTTGTATGTTATGTTCCTTTAACTATGTTAATTTCTATTAGGTCATTAAATAAAATATTTCATTGAAACTCATACTCTTCATACTTAGAGACCATCTCAAGAACAGCTTTGAGGCATTGAACACTAATAACCAAAGATCAGAAGAATTGTGGAATGATATAAAAGACATCATACTTGAAGAAAGCAAAAAGTCATTAAAAAGACAGGCAAGAAAGAAAAGACCAAAACGGATGTTA
The DNA here is from genome assembly GCF_000243295.1 of Trichechus manatus latirostris. Taxonomy (NCBI): domain Eukaryota; kingdom Metazoa; phylum Chordata; class Mammalia; order Sirenia; family Trichechidae; genus Trichechus; species Trichechus manatus. The sequence goes on from NW_004444243.1 coordinate 1,016,350, forward strand.
GAAGAGACTCTAAAACTTGCACTTGAATGTAGAGTAGCTAAAGTGAAAGGAAGAAATGATTAAGTAAAAGCTGAACAGAAGATTTCAAAGGGGCGGCTCAAGAAGACAAACTAATGTATCATAATGAGATAGAAAACCAAAATGGAAGAAAGCTCGGCATTTCTCAAACTGAAGGAACTTAAGAAAAAATTCAATCCTCAAGTTGCAATATTGAAGGATTTTATGGGCAAATTATTGAACAACACAGGAAGCATCAAAAGAAGATGGAAGGAATACACAGAATCACTATACCAAAAAGAATTTATCGATGTTCAACCATTTCAGGAGGTAGTATATGATCAAGAAGTGATGGTATTGAAGGAAGAAGTCTGAAGGCATTGATGAAAAACAAGACTCCAGAAACTGATGGAATACCAGTTGAGGCATTTCAACAAACAGATGCAAACTGGAAGCTCTCACTTGTCTATACCAAGAAATTTGGAAGGCAGCTATCTGGCCAACCAACTGGAAGTAATTCACGTTTGTGCCCATCCCAAAGAAAGGTGATTCAACAGAATGTGGAAATTATCAAACAATATCATTAACATCACACACAAGTAAAATTTTGCTGAAGATAATTCAAAAGCAGTTGCAGCAATACATCGACAGGGAACTGCTAGAAATTCAAGTGGGATTCAGAACAGTATGTGCAACAAGGTATACCATTGCTGATGTCAGATGGATCATGGTTAAAAGCAGAGAATACCAAAAAGATGTTTACCTGTGTTTTATTCATTATGCAAAGGCATTTGACTCTGTGGATCATAAAAAATAATGGATAACATTGTGAAGAATGGGAATTCCAGGACACTTAATTGTGCTCATGCAGAACCTGTAGATAGGCCAAGAGGAAGTCATTCAAACAGAACAAGGGTATACTGCGTGATTTAAAATCAGAAAAGGTGTGTGTCAGGGTTATATCCTTTCACCATACTTATTCAATCTGTATGCTGAGCAAATAATCTGAGAAGCTGGACTATATGAAGAAGAACACAGCATCAGGGTTGGAGGAAGACTCATTAATAACCTGTGATTTGATGTGAAAAACGTGAAATTGTTCACTATAGATTAGTAAGTAAGCACAAGGAAGCCCATACTTACCTTGCTCAATGGATAATCTGCCCCTGGCCAGAATGTTACTTAGAAGTGAGGATGGCGAGACTTCGTCTCACACAATCTGGACATGTTATCAGGAGGAACCAGTCACACCAGTCCCTGGAGAATGACATCATGCTTGGTAAAGTAGAGTTTAGCAAAAAAGGCGAAGACTCTCAACAAGATGGACTGACATAGTGGCTGCAACAGTGGGCTCAGACAGAAAGGATTGTGAAGATGGCAGAGGACTGGGCAGTGTTTTGTTATGTTGTACATAGGGTCACTACGATTCAGAACTGACTTGATGGCACCTGACAACAACAACACAATACGTGGAAATTTTGAGGGACCATTGAAAACACTTGATTCAATGGAGTGATCTGTTCCTTTTTGAATTGGTTGAAGTGTTTGGAAAAGCAGCTGCTAGATATTGGCTGTATGGTGTGGTGGAAATTGGATGAGGAATAACTAGAATTCAGGAGAATTCTAGTAAGTTTTAGTCCTCATACTAATATACTTTGTAAATTCAGAGAGTAATTTTAACCTCTTGGGCTACAAAGTATTTCTGCTATTTTGTTTTCCACGCCTGACAAAACGAGATGCTATTTTATATTTCTGCTTTAGGAGATCATTAAGGTGCTTTTAATCCTTTAAAACCAATATGGTGCCAGACTTTATCAGCCAATGCCTATGAAAAAAAGATAACTTGTCTTTTATTATCCAAATTTCAGAGACTGTGAACCCACTCAGATTGTCAGAAATCTTTTTTTTTTAATCAGATTGCTATCTCCCCTGTAATTTCTGAAGAGCCTAGAATAAATACTCCACAAATAAAATAACCTAGTCTTTTCTTCCCCACAAGTCTGTCAGTTTGTCATATTGTGGTGGCTTGTGTGATGTTGTAATGCTGGAAGCTATGCCACTGGTATTTCTAATACCAGCAGGATCACCCATGGTGGACAGAGTTTCCAGACTAAGACAGACTAGAAGAAAGACCTGGTGATCACATTCTAAAAAATAATTGGTCAGTGAAAACCTCATGAATAGCAGCAGAACATTGTCTGGTATAGTGCCAGAAGATGAGCCCCTAAGGTTGGGAGGCATTCAAAATACAACTCGGGAAGAGTTGCCTCAAAGTAGGTTTGACCTTAATGACATGGATGGAGGCAAACTTTTGGGACCTTCATTTGCTGTGTGGTATGGCTCAAAATGAGAAGAAACAGCTGCAAACATCCATTAATAATCAGAACATGGAATGTATGAAGTATGAATCTAGGAAAATTGGAAATTGTCAAAAACGAAATGGAACACATAAAGATCGATATCCTAGGCATTAGTAAGCTGAAATGGAATGGTATTGGCCATTTTGAACTAGACAGTCATGTGATCTACTATGCCAGGAAAGAAAAATTGAAGAGGAATGAAGTCACATTCATCATCAAAAAGAACATTTCAAGATCTGTCCTGATGTACAACAATATCAGTGTTGGGATAATATCCATACTCCTACAAAGAAGACCAGTTAATACAACTATTATTCAAATTTATGCACCAAGCACCAATGCTGAAGATAAGGAAATTGAAGACTTTTACCAACTTCTGTGGCCTGAAATTGATCAAGCATGCAATCAAGATACATTGATAATTACTGGTGATTGTAATAAGAAAGTTGGAAACAAAGAAGAAAGATAAGTAGTTAGAAAATATGGCCATGGTGATAGAAATGATGCTGGAGATTGCATGATAGAATTTTGCAAGATCAACAACTTCTTCATTGCAAATACCTTTTTTCAAAAACATTAACAGTAACTATACACGTGGACCTCACCAGATGAAATACACAGGAATGAAATCGACTACATCCGTGGAAAGAGATGATGGTAAAGCTCAATATCATCAGTCAGAACAAGACCAGGGGCTGACTGTGGAGCAGACCATCAGTTGCTCATCTGCAAGTTCCAGTTGAAGCTGAAGAAAATTAGAACAAGTCCAAGAGAGCCAAAATTCAACCTTGAGTATATCCCACCTGAATTTAGAGACAATCTCAAGAATAGATTTGATACATTGAAAACTAACGACCAAAGACCAGACGAGTTGTGTAATGACATCAATGAGATTATACTTGACGAAAGTAAAAGATCATTAAAAATACAGGAAAGAAATAAAAGATCAAAATAGATGTCAGAAAAAACTCTGAAACTTGCTCTTAAGCATAGAGTAGCCAAAGCGAAAGGAAAAAATGATAAAGTAAAAGAACTGAACAGAAGATTTCAAAGGGCTGCTGGAGAACACAAAGTAAAGTATTATAACAAAATGTGCAAAGAACTGGAGTTAGAAAACCAAAAGGGAAGAACAGGCTCAGTATTTCTCAAGCAGAAAGAACTGAAGAAAAAGTTCAAGCCTCGATTTGCAATATTGAAGAATTGTACAGGGAAAATATTGAAGGATGCAGGAAGCATCAAAAGAAGACGGAAGGAATACACAGAGTCACTGTACCAAAAAGAGTTGGTTGACATTCAAACATTTCAGAAGGTAGCATACCATCCAGATCCAATGGTACTGAAGAAAGAGGTCCAAGCTGCACTGAAGGGAATGGTGGAATATTAATTGAATTATTTCAACAAACAGATGTAACAGTGAAGGTGCTCACTTGTCTATGTCAAGAAATTTGGAAGGCAGCTTCCTGGTCAACTGACTGGAAGATACCCATATTTGTGCCCATTCCAAAGAAGGGTGATTCAGCAGCATACAGAAATTATCAAACAACATCATTAACATCACACTCAAGTAAAATTTTACTGAAGATCATTCAAAAGTGGTTGCAGCAGTACATCGATAGGGATCTGCCAGAAGTTCAAGCAGGATTCAGAAGAGGATATGGAATAAGAGATAATGCTCATGTCAGATGAATCTTGGCAGAAAGCAGAGAATACCAGAATGTTTACCTGTGTTTTATTGACTATGCAAAGGCATTTGACTGTGTAGATCTTGACAGATAACTTTGGGAAGAATGGGAATTCCAGATAACTTCATAGTGCTCATGAGGAACCAGTACATAGACCAGGATGTAATCATTTGAACAGAACAAGAGGATACTGTGTTGTTTAAAGTTAGGAAAGGTGTACATCAGTATTGTATTTTTTCACCATACTTATTCAATCTGCATGCTGAGCAAATAAGCCAAGAAGCTGAACTATATGATGAAGAACATGGCATCAGTTTGGAGAAAGACTCATTAACAACCTGTGATAAGATGACACAACCTTGCTTGCAGAAAATGAAGAGGAGTTGAAGCACTTACTAATGAAGATCAAGGGCTATAGCCTTCAGTATAGATTACACCTTTACAAAAAGGAAACAAAAATCCTCACAACTGAACCAGTAAGCAAATTTATGATAAAAGGAGAAAAGATTGAACTTGTTAAGGCTTTCATTTTACTTGGATCCATAATTAACACCCATGGGAGCAGAGGTCAGGAAATCAAACAATGTGTTGCAATGGGCAATCTGCTGCAAAAGACCTCTTTAAAGTGTTGAAAAGTAAAGATGTCACTTTGAGAACTAAGGTGTACCTGACCCAAGCCATGATATTTTCAATCGCCTCATATGCATGCAAAAGGAAGACCAAAGAAGAACTGATGCCTTTGCATTATGGTGTTGGTGAAGAATATTGTACATACCATGTACTGCCAAAAGAACTAACACATCTGTCTTGGAAGAAGTACAGCCAGAATGCTCGTTAGAAGTAAGCACTTTATCTCATATACTTTGCACATGTTATTAGGAAGGATCAGTCCTTGGAGAAGGACATCATGCTTGGTAGAATAGGGGGTCAGCAAAAAGAGGAAGACCCTCAATGAGATGGATTGACACACTGGCTGCAACAATGGGCTGCAGCATAACAATGATTGTGAGGATGGCACAGGACCAGGCAGGGTTTCATTCTGTTGTACGGGGGTTCGCTATGAGTCGGAACCAACTGTACATCACCTAACAACAACAACAGTCTTTTCTTTGCCAGCCAAACCACATCAGTGTGCTGCCACTTTGGTTAATATATCATTCTGGAAATAATTCTTCAAGGATCTGCCTCTTCTTCACAATAATTATCTCTACAGATAGAAAAGTCTTTCAGTTAACTCCTCAAAACAGATTTCAAACTAGTCTGTAAAGTTCAAGAAAACATATTGAATAATTGAGGATAAGGATGGGGAAGCAGTAGACAACAGAGAAGACAAAGTACACTGCTATTGTATTAGTGATCATGGACCCTGAAATTTCAATTTATGAGCCATGTCAATTTTCTCATGATTATAAATAATGGACTGTTCCACCAATTCCAACAAAGTTTCCAGATTTCCTTTAACCTCAGAGTCAAGGCTCCAATTCTCAAGACCCATTTTCTCGCCCAGAATAATTTATAACAGAAATATTCATTGTTTTCAGTGAAAACACATTCTGCTATCACAGGACTATATGAGACTAGCTCACCCTGAAGATGAGAATTCCCTCGTAGCAAGATAAAAATACGTTTAAATGATGCTCAACCCCTTCAATCACGTGATGTCTAGAGTCTTAAAAGCCTGCCAGTTCAAACGACCTTTAAGAACAATTTGAAGTCAAGCCCATACAGAAATAAGTATGCCCATAAGTCTATCAAAGGATGTTCCTTGTAATCCTTGATCAAAAGGAGGGAACATAAGGCATATAACCTCTCTGTAAAGTGACTAAGCTAACTCTAAGAGCTCAATGTAATCTTTATCCTAGATTTTACCTTTGCTGCCTAGCAGCTTCAGGTAGCCTTTCCTCTAGTTTCTACCTTTGTTGCTTAGGAACCAATCCATTATCATTAAAGTAATTAATTTCTTTGCAGTTAGGCTTGAAAATGTGAATACTTTACGGAATCTTTTGATCTCAGTCTCCTCCAGTTTCTGACATACTGGGCAAGGTAATAGGTCATAGAAACTCTTTGTTTCCACTCTCCTGTGGAAATCTAATGCTCTGATCAAGGTTAGTCAACCACTCCTGAAAACATCCGTCATATCATTGCTTTGTAACCAACCTAAAACCCCCCTTGACCCCGTGTCTTTCAGTTATGACTTTTATTCAATCAATGTACTCATATAACCAATAATGATAAAGATTATACTTTACTTGTCTCACCTTTACTAGCTTTAATTACTGTGAACCAATGAGAAAAATTGTAATTTTATTCTCCCCTTTCAGCACTATAATTACTTGTGACTTGCATTTTTCCCCTGAGATTCACCAACTTCAGCCTGAGGTTTAGTGATCTCCCATTACAATGTCCTGGCTTCAATAAATCTCTTAATTTTATTTCAGTGGAGCTGGAGAGTATTTTCTCTACAACAACATGTCGTATATCTATCTCAGGAAACCCTGGTGGCTTAGTGGTTAAGAGCTACAGCTGCTAACCAAAAGGTCAGCAGTTCAAATCCACTAGGCACTCCTTGGAAACTCTACAGGCGAGTTCTTGTCTGTGCTATAGGGTCACTATGAGTCGGAATTGACTCAATGGCAATTGGTTATATATATCTCACAGCATTTATCTTTGTTTATTCACTTACTTTCAATATTTTGTACCCTTTTAAGTTTGACTCTTCCAAAATCAGGAATGAGACTTTTACATTTTTGCCCACTCTGATATTTTTTAACCCATTCTCATTCATTGTGATCACTGATATATTTAGTATTACTTCTACAGTATTATTTTAAAGTTTCCTCTTTTTCTGTATTTTTGCAAAAATGGTCACATTTTATTTGTTCATTTGTTAATCTTTAATAGTGTTTTTCTTTATCTATTCTAATAATGATTAACTTTAAACTGTTAGTAAACATGTTTACATCTATTTACAACAAAAACATGTATCTGTACTAATATAATCCTCTTCCCAAAAAGTTGTATTGGATTCACAAATATACTCACAATGTGCTCAATGCTAGAAGGTAATATAACTTATTTTTACATAAATGCACCCTCTCCAACAATACTCTGCTGGGTTCTATGTGGGGTGACTGCCTGTGAGGTGATGCCATTCTCCAAAATATCTTTAGAAGGTACCAACATAAACATTCCTGATACCACATGTGTCCTTTGTATCAACAAGTATTGTAAGCAACTCCCAAGGCTCCTTATAATTAATAAAAGGACAGCTTAAACAGTTTCATAAAACTATAAACCTGGCTTTTGAACCTAGGCTCTTCAGTGAATTCTTAAACTTTTAAAGGCATTCCTAATTTCTATTTGATGCTAGACCATCAGGCCTCCTGTGTGAAGAATACAAACACTTGTAAGATGATAGCCGTTAGATAATCCCCTAGCATTGTAACTGGAATTGGGAAAGGACTTCTCAAGGTCACGTGAAAGTTAATTTATCTTACTTTCCCTTAAAAAATTTCTATTTTATCCTTGTCATTTTTTGAATGCAGTTTGGAACTTGAAGAACAATAAGGTATTATAAAAGTCAATCTTCCTGCATAATGTCTGATGGTTAGATTTATCCCTGAGGAAGGATGTAAATTCATTGCAAATGATACTTTAATGGAGCCTAGCTTTTTTGTCATGCAAAGAGATTCAAATGAATGTGGCAGCCAGCATCCATTCCTATGGGAAGCAGTGCAACACGAAGCAAGTGGTCTTGTCAGAAATAAGTAAATAAATACCTCTAGCTTTCCCATTTTAACAATTTTATCCCATCAAAGAAACACAGAACATGATTTACATGTTGTTGATAATCTTTTTAAAGAACGAGTCCAAGTGCTAAGGCTTGTTTGCACGTATTGTAATAGAGCTGACAGGTATGTTATTCATAATATGCTGGAGAAAACATTAGCTTCTACAAAGTTGGAAAATACTCATAAGTGAATATACATTCATTACTTTAGATAAATGACCCCCTTTCTCTGTCATGGGTTATATTAATTCATTGGGTGTATGTTTTCTTTTTTATGTACAGTTTTTGCCACATTTGAAGAAATAAATTGATAGAGCTGTGGTGTTAAAAAAAAATAGATAGGAAAATGCTGAAACATACGCTCAGTCATCACAGCTAACAATGGCAGGTAAACCTGTCATAAGGAATTGCCTAAAATTATGCACAATTTTAATCTTACTAACTTAAAGTGGGTAATAAGTTTGTTGGAGTTAGTTGTGCAAATGGTTAAGTGCTGGGCTACCAACCTAAAGGATGACAATTGGAACCCACCCAGCAGGCACCTTAGAAGAAAGACCTGGGGATATGCTTCCAAAAGGTCACAGGCTTGAAAACACTTTGGATCACAGTTCTACCCTGCAACACATGAGTCGTCATGAATCAGAATCAACTCTCTGCAACTGATTTGTTTGTTTTTGATAAGTGAATTGGGTTTAATGATATTAATGCCAGTCACTTGAAATTATTTGGAAATATCTAAGCAATGAATACTTCAGTCTGCTTAATCTAATGCTGAATTACCAAAGGAATGGTGTGCTGTGAGCCTTGCCAAGGTCTGGAGCCTTGTAAAAGTGTTACCTGATTCCAAAACCCTTCTTGTAAAAACAGGACAAGTTCAAATACTAATGGATCCATGAAATACCTGACTAGATTTAACACTGTCTTCAGGGGAGAGAGGCAATTTCCATGGGAAGTAACTGTTCTAAACTTAATGAGATTCCAAACAGTTGCAAGAGGAAATACAGTGATTTTATATTAGAGGTAATCTTTTCAATAGAAGTCTCATTACAAAAATCTTCTATGTTGTTCATTTGTTTTATTTCTATTTTATTATGAAATATAACACCCATACAGAAAAGTACATAAAATACATATACGCAACTTGAAGAGTAATTATGATGTGAACATCTATGTAGTACCTCACAGGTCAAGAAATATAATATTGTTAATAATCAGAAGCATCCTGTGTGCCCCTCCTTAACACAAATTCCTGCCTGTCTCCAGAATTAACTAACCTCTTGACTTTGTGATAACCATCTTTGCTTTTTAGGAATAATATACACCTCATGTGCATTCTCAGTGGCTGTAACAATGGACTCAAACATAGCAACAATTGTGAGAATGGCGCAGGACCACGCAGTGTTTCATTCTGTTGTACATAGGATTGTTATGAATCAGAATCGACTCAACGGCACCTAACTACAACGACACATGCATTTCTATGTAATATAATTTAAATTGCTTTCTCTTGGACACCTTAATATTTCTCTGTATTATTGCATTGCATGTAGCTAAATGATTAAATTATTTGTATTGTTGGTGTTATTATGTGTCTTCTAGTCAGCTCCAACTTAGTGACCTTACTTATATATGTATATACAACAGAATGAAACATGGCAAAGTCCTGTGCCATCCTCACAATAGCAGGTATGTTTGAGCCCATTGTTTCAGCAAGTGTGTCAATTCATCTCATTGAGGGTCTTCCTCTTTTTTGCTGACCCTCTATTTTACCAAACATTACGCCTTTCTCCAGGGATTGGCCCCTCCTGATAACATGTCCAAAGTAAGCAAGATGAGGTCTCACCATCCTCTCTTCTAAGGAGCATTCTGGCTGCAATTTCTCCAAGACAGATTTGTTCATTCTTCTGGCAATTCAAGGTATATTCAATATTCTTTGCCAACACCATAATTCAAACGCATCAGTTCTTCTTCCATCTTCCCTTTTCATTGTTCAGCTTTTGCATTCATAAGAGGTGATTGAAATACCATGGCTTGGGTCAGGTGCACCTTAGTCATCAAAGTGACATCTTTACTTTTTAAAATTTTAAAGAGGTCTTTTGCAATAGATTTGCCCAAAGAAGTATGTCATTTGATTTCTTGACTGCTGCTTCCGTGGAGGTTGATTGTTGATTCAAGTAAAATGAAATCCTTGATAACTTCAATCTTTTCTCCATTTATCATGATGTTGCTTATTCGTCCAGTTGTGAGGATTTTTGTTTTCTTTCTGTTGAGGTATAATGCATACTGAAGGCTGAGTATTTGATCTTCACCAGTAAATGTTTCAAGTCATCCTCTCTTCTGGCAGTAATTTTTATTACTGCATAGAATTCCATTATATGGCTATACTCTATATATCCATTCTACTGGGTCATTTTCAGCTTTTAAAAAAATACTATTTATAAGCTGTACAAACACATGCATATTTGTTGGGAGGGGGGTATACAATTTATTCAGAGCAGTGCCCCTCGAAGTGTGGTTCCTGGACTAGCAGCAAACCTGGGTAATTGTAAGAATGAAAATTTTGAGTCCCAATCCTGATGTACTTTATTAGAAACTCGAAATTTATTGACAAGCCATCTGTTTTAACAAGGCCTCTAGTTGACTCTGGCAAACTCTAAAGATTGAAAACTATGCGAACTTTGAAGTGGAATTGCTGGATTATGTGGTATGCATATTTACAACATTATTAGAAGCCATATTGTTCTTCAAAGTGGTTATACCAATTACCAAATCTTCAAATGCAAACAGGTGCAGATTAAATAAATAAACAAATGAAAGCTCTAAAAAACATCTGTACCGTTTAGAAAAAAGACAAGGAAAGGGGAAGTCTCACAAGGTAAAAATTATAAGATAATAACTTCTACTCTAATCAAACACTACAGAAAAACTTATGACCTCACATTCACCAGCAAATGCCAAGTAGAGAGTCTAGAATTTCACACTCACCATCCTGTAACAAGATGCCCTGCTCCCTCTGCTGAGGTCATGAGAAAAAAAGGCCAAGTAGAGAGATGAAACTTTCATCTTTGCTTGTACAAATGAGGCCTACTCTCCCTTGGGAGGTGAACAATGGCTACATGAAAAACCTCCACTTCTACCACCAACCAGCAATAATGATGCGCTTCTCTCTCTCCCCATGGTGGTACCAGAGGAAGCCTAGTGGAAAGTCAAGAATTTCATCACTGCCCAGTAGTAACCAGGCCACCCAACCCCCATCATGTTAACAGAGGCAAAGTGGGAAGCAATAATGAGGTATTCCTATCCCTCCTAGCCACAGAAGAACCAGTGGAAGCCTAGTGGGGATCCAGCACTCTACCCTACTCAGTAGTAATGAGGAGCCCCCTCCTCAATTTGGGTGTCAACAGAGGCCAAGTGGGGCATCTGCATTTTTACCCCCCATTCTTCTGTCATAGAGGTGTCAGAGGAAGCCAGCTAAACAGAAGATTTAATTAACACCCAGAGTCTCCTAAAATACATAGTACTATAACATCCAGGTTTCAATTAAAAAAATCACTTGTCATAACAAGAACCAAGAAGATCTCAAACGAAAAAGAAAACCAATACATACCTTCACATAGATGACAGAGATGTTAGAATTATCTGACATTTTTTAAAGAAGCTATAATAATAGGTTTTCAATAAAAAAATCACAAACATGGTTGAAAGAAATGAAATAAACTAAAAAGACTCAAAAATATATTAAAAGTCTCATAAAATGTGAGATATAAAAAAGAACAAAATGGAAATTTCATAGCTGAAAAATATGATAACTGAAATAACGAATGGGCTGAACAACAGAATGGAGGGGACAGAGGGAAGAAGCAGTGCACTGGACGATAGAACAATAGAAATTAACAAGTATGAACAATGGAGAGGAAATATATAGGTAAAAACAAAAACAAGAAACTCTTGGGACTGTAGGACTATTAAAAAGATTAATATCCATGTCAGTGTAGTCTCATAAATAGGAAATTAATAGGGCTGGCTGGGAAAAATGGCTGAAAACTGCCAAAATTTATCAAAAGACATAAACCTGCAGATTCCAGAAGCTGAGAGAATACCAAAGTGAATAAACACAAAAAAATCTACACCAAGTCACCACAAAGTCAAGCTTCTGAAAACTAATGACAGAGAAAATATCTTGAAGCCGCAAGAAGGAAATGACACCTTATTAACAAGAGTAAAACACTTCTAATGACAGCAGATTTTTTATCAGAAACCATGGAGGCCAGAGGGAAGTGGCATATTTTTCACGTGCTGTAAGAAAAGAATTGTATAGTCAAAATTTTATATTCAGCAAAAATCTTCTTCAAGAATGAAAGGGAAATCAAGACATTCTTTGATGAAGGAAAACTAAGAAAATGTGTTGCCAGAAGAACTACCCCAAGAGAATGGCTAAAATAAGTTCTCTAAATAGAAGAGGAATGATAAGAGAAGGAACCCTAGAACAATAAGAATGAAGAAATAAAATAGTAAGCAAAAATCACATTCTATTCTTTTATTAGCTTATTCTTTTAGATCATTAAAACATTACTACATACATATTTATCAAATTCTAAAATTAGTCAATTTCTTTACTCTCCTCCCAGTGTAAGGAACTTACAATATTTTAATTCCATTCTGCCCCATCCAAAAGCAATAATATTTCTGTTTTACATAAAATTTCTATCTTTATAATTATTTTGTTCTAAAGACAGTATTATTTTTATTGTTTACACAATTAATGTACGTTTTATTTTAGCCACATACTTATGCCACTAACCTTGCTTTTTAAAGTTTAGGCATTCCTTTTGGGTTTGTGTCACTCCAGTTTGTAATAAATATTTTAGATTTCCTTTAGCGAAGATTTGCTGGTGGCAAAATATTTCAGTATACTTCTGAAAAAATATCTTTACTTTGCTATTATTCCTGAAAGGTTATTTCTTTTGACACACAATTCTAGACTGGCAGTTAGTTTCTCCAACCATATTAAAATATAATTCCACTATTGAGAATTCACCGTCATTTTAGCTGCCCATATGGGTCCAGATTATGCTGCAGGAACAAACATCCTCAAATCTCAATGGGTTAATACATCAAAAGTTTATCACCTGAACATGAGGTCTCTTATCATCATTGTTACTAAAGAACTCAGGTTAATGGAGATTTCCTCTTAAAAACATATTGTTACTTTCATCACAGCAGTAGGAAGGAAAGACAGTTGCACAATGGCTCTTAAAGTTTCCACCAATAAATGCTACATGTAACTTCCATCTTCCAAACAAACTCACTAGCCTAGAATTAATCTAATAGTATGGGGAGATGCAATTGAAAATATACCTGGAATGAAAATATGAAATATTAGGTAAGCATCACTAATGTTGCTGCTGTTTAAAAGTTAGTCTTTTTTTTTTTTTAAATCTGATTGTTTTAAAGATTTTCTAATTATTTTAGGCACGTCTAGAGTGTCTTTTTATGTATTATCTTGTGATTTGTTAGTCTTCTTGAATCTGTAGATTAATTAATTTTTATTAACTCAAAACTATTTTCAGACATTATTCCCTCATATTATTTCCTCTGCCCTATTCTTTCTAGCCTTTCTTTGTAGAAACCCAATTAGATATTCTAGACCTTTGTCTAATTTTCTGTTCATTTGAACTCCTATTTATATTTTTTTACCTTTTAATTTTTACATGTTGCATACTGTAAAAATTCTGGTGACAAATTCTTATGGAATGAATTGTGTCCTCCAAAAATATGTGCTGTAAATCCGAACCTCTGTGCTTGTGGTTATAATCAGTTTTGAGATAGACTGTATTTGTTACGTTAATGAGACAGCATTAGTGTTGGATGTGTCATAAATCAATCTCTTTTGAGATGTAAAACACATTAAACAAGCAAGGGAAACAAGCAGAGGAGGGGCAAGAGAGATGTCAAGTCACATGGTGATCACCCTGGAGCAGAAGCTCAGAAGAGACAAAGAACTTTCTCCAGAGCCAGAAAGCCTTCCCCTAGACCCAGCACCCTGAGAAAATCAACTTCTATTTGTTAAAGTCAAACATTTGTGGTATTTCTGTTACAGCAGTGCTAGATAATTAAGACACCATTCTTTCAGTTTTCTAAGTCTGTAGGCATGTCTCTCTGTGTAATGTGATATTAAATATATTCATGGAAATTATTACTTCAAGTATTATATTTATAGGTTAAGAGACAGAAAGTGAGAAAGAAACACAGAGAGAGATTTCTAGAAGGCTTACTTGTTTTCCTCAATCTATTTTTTAAAGTATTTTTAGTTTTTGTTTATAACAGATATTTTAAAGTATTTTTTTCTTTTATTTGTATATAGCAAAGCATTTTTGTTTTATAATTTGTGTCTGACAATTCCTGTACAGAAGTATATTCAGGTCTATTTCATCTCTTTACTCTGTTCTGCTACTTCTCATTTATGGGGTCTCATTAATGGTGTCTTAAACCCTGGTGGTGTAGTGGTTAAACACTATGGCTGCTAACCAAAAGGTCAGCAGTTCGACTCCACCAGGCTCTCCTTGTAAACCTTATGGGGCAGTTCTACTCTGTCCTATAAGGTCACTATGAGTTGGAATCAACTTGAAGACAATGGGTTTGTTTGTTTGCTTTTTTGATTTTACCTACTAGGATATTTTTTATACATGAGTTTCTCATTTTCCTCATAAAATAATTTGTGAGAAGTGTTTGAGGCCTAGAATGAAGGGCTATTAGCGCAGAAACAATTTGCTTTTGCTTCTCCAGGCACCTAAGGTACATAGGCACTACCATTATAAACTAAATACATAGCTTGAGGTTTTGGGGATGCCCTAATTGCAGTGTCATTCAAGGTTACCCTCTTGCTTATGAATTGCCTTGTGGTGATACTTTCTTGGTATACTGCCATCAAGTGGATGGCTTCAACAAAGATAAATTTATTTTCTCACAGTCTAGTAGGCTACAAGTCCAAATTCAGGGCATCAGCTCCGTTGGCTCCGGAGAAAGGTCCTTGTGATGCATCAGTCTTCCTTTGGTCTGGGAGCATCTCAGTGCAGGAACCTCAGGGCCAAAGGACGTGCTCTGCTCCCTGCACTGTTTGCTTGGAGGTATGAGGTTCCCATTTGTCTCTGCTCACTTCTCTCTTTTATATCTCAAAAGAGATTGGCTTAAGACACTGTCCAATCTTGTAGACATCACCAGTATAACCTCATCATAGTGATAGAGTTTAAAACACATAAGGAAATCACATCAGCTTACACAATCATACAATACTGGGAATCATGAAATAGCCAAGTTGACAGATATTTTTGGGCAACACAGTTCAATCCATGACACTGCCCTCACATTTGCTCTTGCACCCACCACTCTTTACTGCTCAGTGACATGGCCCTTTACTTACAGACACTGGGGGGTAAAGGACAAGGTGAGTTTAGTGATGTTTAGCCCTTAACACGAAATGTAGCTGTATCTGGTTCAAAATTTATAGGGACAAGTTCTCTTATGTAATTTCCCACTTTAGATATTCCTTGGTCCTTCACTTCTTTCCTAAGTACTCTAGAGGTCATGTGATGCTAATAGGTTAAAGAGATTTATTGTTCTGCTTTCCTCTCTGACTGTATGCTTTTATTTAAATTTTAGACTGTAAATTTATTATTAGCTCATCAACTTTTTAATGTTTTCAAGGAAACATGTAAACATGTTAAATTATACACATACACACATGTATACATGTATATATGTAGATTTTTAGACATGTATGTATCTATTAGAGGGTTGAGTTAGTCCAAAAATACGGGCCCATTTTATTGCTGTATGTAAATACATATACAAATACCTGTTTATGAATTTAATTTATAAAATTTTATTTATTTATTTTGATTTCTTATTTACTTGAAATTGGAAAAGGGACCATTATTTTAAGAAAGAAAAAGAAGAAAGAAATATAAGAAAAGAGAGAGGAGAGAGAAAATAAAAGAGAGAGGGAGAAAGACAAAGAGAGGAAGGAAGGAAAGAAGAAATGGAGGGATGAAGGGGAGAAGGGAGGGGAGGAGGAAGGAAAGAAAGAGAAGAGAGAGAAGGAGAGAGAGAAATATCAACACAACTCCATACCAGACCAAACCTGTTGCCATTGAGTCAACTCCGACTCACAACGAACCTGTAGGAGAGTAGATCTACCCCATGGGGTTTCCAAGGAGTGGCTGGTGGATTTGAACTGGTGACCTTTTGATTAGCAGCTGAGCTCTTAATCACTGTGCCACCAGGGCTCCAAAATAGTAAATCTATCTAGACTCCAGGATTGTGAAAAATATATAGCGAAGACAGCAAAGGTGCCTAAATTATTCCAGTAACTTCCTCTCTGGTCTCTCTGAAACAACACAGGCTCCTTTTCAATAACATTACCTTACTTCAGTCCCATTCACCTACACTTCCAGGACAGGACTTCTGAATATTTTGTGCCCTACTTCTCACTCCCCTCGTTCCTTTACAACCACCACCACAACCACAGGGATTGCCTAGAAACATTCTTTCTTCCTCTTAAATCATTGCTCCCATTTATATGCACTTTTAGCACAATGTACTCAACATAGTTACCATTTTACATATATTACTGTGATTCTTTTACAAGTGCCTCTCTTTCTAACAATATTGTAAGCTCTGTGACGGCAGGGTTTGTATATTTTTCCCAGTTTTTGCCCATAATTGAATCCCTAATGCCTAGAACAATGCCGAGGACACAGTAGGTGTTCAAAATAGATGAATGAGTGCACTCATGCCTGCATAAATGAATAATTGAGTGTCATTTAATCTACATAGAAAACTCTTCCTTTGCCATCTTCCTGCTCTCACTTTGCCCAGATAATTACAATTCATCCTTCACACCTCAGTTTACTCATTGACTACTTGGATATCTTTTTTGAATCAAAACTACATGAAAATGTCCCTCTTCTGTGCTTTACTATTTGTGGGGTTTTTCTTGTTCTATTTACCCTAACTTAGCATGTTGTGTACTAAAATCTGTTTTTTGTATATCTCTTTCACTAATTTATAAGCATTTTAAGGGTAGAGAGAGGATGAGAGTCTTGATCAAAATAAAAATTGTCAATGTTGTTTGAGAAGGAAATTATGTCCTTT
Source organism: Trichechus manatus latirostris (assembly GCF_000243295.1). Classification (NCBI taxonomy): domain Eukaryota; kingdom Metazoa; phylum Chordata; class Mammalia; order Sirenia; family Trichechidae; genus Trichechus; species Trichechus manatus. The sequence goes on from NW_004444243.1 coordinate 1,033,332, forward strand.
AAACTATACAAAGAATATATTTTTTCACAGGTGGCAAAGATGATACTACTGAATGGCATGACAGTTATAGTACATGAGGAAGAGTAATGGCAAACAATCCACAGTTTATGGGGATGTTATTAGAGTGTTTTAAGGGTTAAGAAACCTCTGAGCAGCTAATAATCAATAACTGTCAGTATTTATATTGATTAACTATATATAAAGCACATGGTAAAGTATTTGAAGACCATGCTATGAAATATATCCTTTGGGCTACAGAAATAGCATTAAAATTGTAAGGAAAAAGATGAGATTGACTCTCATTTGATTTATGCCATTTAAATGTAAAATGTTCCCACATTAATGATTGTTTTCAGAATTAAAAGGACCACAAGCATACACTAAAATTATAACTATTAATGACTCTTTATAAAAGAATGGAGCCTTAACGGCACAGTGGTTAAAAGCTCGATTGCTAACCAAAAGGTTGGCAATTCGAATCCACCAGGTGCTCCTTGAAAACCCTATGGGCCAGTTCTACTCTGTCCTATAGGGTCGCTATGAGTCAGAATTGACTTGATGGCAATGGCTTTTTATTTTATTTTTTTAAATAAAAGAATAAACAGTTGTTAATTTGGATTTTGAATTTTTATTCTCAAAAATGTATATTAGATTAAACACAAAAATGCAGTTCAACGTGAGGTTCCACGTAAGTCAAATGGCTTTTGCTGAGGATAAAAACGTAAGTATTTATTATTGTTATTCAGCATCATCAAATGAACCAAATGTTACCTTTTTAGATTACAGAAACCATAAAAAAAAAGCCCTCAAAAAATAACATAGTCTATTTTTATTCAATTTCATTAGTAAATTTTAAATTACTCAGTAATACATTCTTCTCAACACATAAAAAAAAATTTTCTTACCAAATATTTCCACACAAATTACCCATTATACATTTATTTTCTTTAGAATCATTGGCTTTTTCTAAAATTTAATGTTTATTAACCTCATGAATTCAATTCAGGACACAATATTTAAATGAATTTCTGTCATTGTGCTGATACGTCTCTGGTTTTCTCCGTAATTTTCCAAAAGGTGCCCATACATTGTACCTCATTGTCTTTTAAATGTTGCTCAGTGTAGAAAATTTATTTTTCTATTCTTGAGTATGAAGATAAATCATAGATTTCTGTCCTTAATACGGATACAATCACAAGCCTTTGATTCCTAACACAACTGCTCAACACATTTTAAGCTTAGGTCTTTATTGGAGTTTAAAATTGAAGCATGTAAAATCCAGAACCCCTCTAACTCTGGATAATCCCATGCTCTCCTTGTTCTCACACTGTGGTGAACATCACTGTTTGTGAGTCAAATAGGCAGTACTAATATTTTACAATGTTCAAAACTAAAACTCTGAAAGTGATCTCAAACGTAATTCCTATACTTGCACACGTGACTAAGTTCAGATTCAGTCCTCTGTACAGATGTTCTGGCCAGAAATTTGTCCCAATCTATAAAATCTGGTCAGCAAATTTCTCTATATTCACTAATTCCCAAATGGTTATCATATATTTTATCAGTCGCTGGAGTTATGGTTTTTAAACATTCACTCAAAAGTTTTGTGTTGACATGTCTAATCTGACAGGTCCTACCCTGAGAACACATACAGTCATGGTGATATTTATCAAAAGCAAAAACAAACTAATCATGTAACATGAATTAGTAGCAGAACTTCCTAAAAGTAACAAATAAAAAACTCTTTGCCATCAAGTAGATTCTGACTCACAGTGATCCTATAGGACAAAGTGGAACTGCTCCAAACGGTGGATTCAAACTGCCAATCTTTTGGTTACCAGCCAAGCTCTTAACTACTTCACCACCAGTGCTCCATTATATACCAAATAGAAGTATGATAAAATATCAATACATGAAAAAGAAAACAATTCCCTGTTATATGAAAACCTTGATTCACAATGTTATGGAAAATCAGTCATGGTAGTAAATTCTATTTAAATAGGAACAGAGTAGAGAAAAGTAAAACCATGATGAACAGCCACAAACTATAGTATTTTACACTGTGTAACAAGACCAAGAATGTTCAGAACCACTGATTTATTGGGTGAGTAGTGGGCTAGGAATTGACTAGTTGTCAGGCAGATCCATGTTCACAAATTTCACTGTTACCATTACTAGCCAAAGTTATTTATTTATTTATTTTGATTTGTTTGTTTTGTTTTGTTTTACTTCTTCGTAAAAAGGGATAGATAACTATATCACAGAAGTGTGAGACAGAAATAAGAAAATAGGTTTCTGGAAAGTAATAATGAATAACTAAATATTTGTTTACTTTCTTCCTCTCCTTTCATGGAAATAAACAAACTTCCAGATTTGCTGTGTTAGTTTAGTAATTCAAAATTTCTATTAGAATATCAAAGCATTTATCCTATACCAAACCGAAACAAAACTCGTTGCCATCGATTCCGACTCACAGCGACTCTATAGGACAGAGTAGAACTGCCCCCTAGGATTTCCAAGAAGCTGCTGGTGGATTCAAGCTGCTGACCTTTTGGTTAGCAGCCAAACGCTTAACCACTACGCCACCAGAGCTCCATTTATCCTATAGGGTTAGATAAAAACTAATCCAGTTTCTGTAAAGTCAGTTTCGTCTTGTGACAACCTCATGTGTTCATAGTAGAACTGCATTCCATAGATTTTTCACAGCTGTGACCTTTCATAAGCTGATTGCCAAGTCTCTCTTCTGAGGCACCTATTGGTGGGTTTGAACCACCAACCTTTCAGTTAATAGTTGAGTACTTAACCATTTACACCACCTAGGGACTACCATGTTTTATTAATCTACACCTAAAAGTATTGATAGTAGCAGAGTGACTGCTTGCCATTACTTAAAAAGGCCTTCGTATCCTGCAGCCAGAGGGAAGACTGACACAAAGTTAGGCACAAGTTTTCGTTGAAAGAGAAGCAAATCTTCAGAGAATTAGAAATTCTCAGCATTTGCAAATCCTTCCACTCCAAAATCAGGGCCCTGGAATCTTGGGGTGGGGATACATGTGGAGATGTATTTAAGAAGCATGAACACTCATATTTGCCTGAAACAAGAAATGATATCATTTGTTAAGTAGATTTTTTTTTTTCCCAGCCAAAAAGTATTTGCATAATAAAAAATAAGCAAAAGTACTCAGGCTACGAATTAGTTAAATTGCTTAAACTTCTTACTTCAATTCCCATGGTGAAATTCTGTTTATTGATTACTTCAATGCCATAGGCAAGTTTTGGATTATGGATGAAATTTGTTCAGTTTTAATATGAAAAGAAATGAAGTTTCAGAGTTTAAAATATGCCTTTCCTTTGGTTAACAAAAATATGAATTATTGCAAATTTAAAGTATTCAAAAAGTCATCCAATAAATTGAAAAGTATAGATATAATGCATATAGTCAACAGGTATTTTTAAGTATGATTAAAACCATCTAGTGACTTATATTAGTTACCTATTGCTGTACGGCAGATTATCTCAGAACACAGTTGTTTACAAAGTAATATTTATTATCTTGCAGTTTTTGTAGGTAAGGAACCCAATGCATCTTAAATTGATCTTCTGCTTCAGAGTTTCTGATATGCTGAAATTAAGTGATTATCTGAGACTGCAGCCATGCCAAGACTTGACTGGGGAAGGATCTGCTTTCAAGCTCACTTGTGTCATTGTTGGTAGGATTTGGTTGCTTGCTGGCTCTGAGCAGGAGGCTGTTCTCAGCTTTTTTTGCCATGTGGGCCTCTCAGTAGGACAGCTTACAATATGGCAACAGGCTCCATTAGAACAAGCAAGAAAGAGAAAGAGAAACAGAGTGAGTTGGGCAGAAATCATAGTGTTTTGTTTCCTAATCTCAGAAGTGACATGTCATCACTTTTGCCATATTCATTAGAAGCAAGTCACTAGGCAAGAGAATTGCACATTGGAGTGATTACCAGGAGGAAGGAATTATTGAGAACCATTTCAGAACTGTCTACCACAATTCATCCTCTGTCCCCCAATAATTCATAATCCTTCTAGATGCAATGCATTCATCTCTCCCAAAGTCTACAAAGTTCTCACCCTATTAAGAACGTCAGATCCATGTCCAAATGTCATCATCTAAATCAGGTCCAGGTATGGATCAGTCTCCTCTGGTGTAATTCCTTAATTATAGCTCCTAGAGCACAGTTCCTTTAGATTTGTAGATCCATGACAATAAAGAGACACTCTTTACTTGCCCCCATGCACTTAACCTACAGTGACAAGACAGGCACAAGATAACTACTATAGACATTCTTGTTCAAAATGGGGAGAATGGGAGGCACAAAGATCTCCTTGGTCTATAACAATCCTGAAATACAGCTAGATAAATGTTGTAACTTTTATTAGGTTTCAAAGCCTATGAATAATTCTCCGTGGTTCTTGACTTCATTCTTTTGACTGTTTGTATTTCTTTATGAGTTATCTTTTCTTTTCCATACATGATGTCTTTGCAGTTGCTCAGTCAGCTTCCTGCTGGTAGAATTTTGGCGGTCCAACAGCCTGTTTTAATTTTGTACAAACTGTGTTTCTGAAGATAGCATTTTCTAAAAACTTTATGCGCTTCTGTGAATCTCACTGGAGTTTCTACATTAGATAAAATCCACACCCACAAATCTCTTCAAAATAATCTCTTCTGCACCTTGAGATGACAGAAGAACAATATTCTTAATCTTCCCAGGAGGCCTATTGCTTGATTGAAAGTATTTGTGTGGCACACCATTAATCTCTTTAGATATTTAATTGTACTGAATAATATTCTAATTCTTTAATTTTTCTGAAGCCTTAACAAAAGGGTGTATAGCTGATTTATCTCTAGATCATATTTGCGTGACAGCTCAGAAGCCATTTCTTACTTTAGCATATTTTCTGGAGATGCTGAAAATTTTCAAAATAGATGGGTTCTGCTTTGTTTAATAGTTCATTCCTCAATTTCTCTCTCATTTTACTATAAGCAGCAATAAGAAGCTTGGAAGTAACTTCAACCCTTTGCTTGGAAATCGCCTTTGTTACATTATCAAGTTCATTAGGCACATGTTCTGCTTTTCACATAACTGAAGATGAATAGGATTGCTAAGTTTTCTGCCATCACATAACAAGGACGTATCATTCTCCAGTGTTCCATAAAATTTTCCTCATTTTGAGTCTGTACCAACAGAGTCCTAAAAGCCCAGATTTCTGTTAACAGTCTTTTCAAAGCAATCTAGGCTACCTCTATCATGCTCTTCAAAATCCTTCCAGCCTTTACCCACTGCCAGTTTCCAAAGCCACTCCCACATTTTTAGTGTTTGTACAACAGCACCCTACTTCTGGTATCAAAATCTGCATTAGTTATCCATTGTTCTGTAACAAATTACCCCAACCCTCAGTGGCTTAAACCAACATTTATTACCTCACAGATCTTGTAGGTCAGAAATCAGGTATGGTTTAGATGGGTCCTCTGATTCAGGATCTCTCACAGACTATAATTGTTTTGTAGGCCATGGCTGCAGTCATCTCGAGGCTCTACTGGAAAAGGATCTGCTTTTAAACTCACTTACATGGTTGTTGACAGGACTCAGTTCTTCATGAACTGTTGCTCTGAGGCCACCCTCAAGTTAACTGCCACATAGGCTTTTTCATAGGCAGCTCATGATAAGGCTGCTGGCTTCAACAGATTAAGCAAACGAGAGGTGAAGAGAGAATGAGTAAGAGAGAGTGCAAGTAAGACTGAAGTAACTGCTTTTCGTAACCTAATATTAGAAGTGTTATCACATCTCTTTTACTGTATTCTATTCATTAGAAGCAAGTCAGAAAGTCCATACTACGCAAGGAGATTACACAGGGCATGGATACCATGAGGTAAGCAGTTATTGGGAGCCGTTTTAGGAGCTGTCTAACCATAAACATAAACACTTTATTCATAAACTATTTAGAAAAAAATCCCTAGTTTTCACAGTATATAAGTAAGTTATAGAGATGAGAAATATTTGTTCTAGGAAGACTATCTATGTTCATGGGACAAAAAGCTCAATAACATGCTTATCTTTCTAGTGATGGAAGAAAGCAGATATGGTGAAGTTGCTGGGAACACCTTAGTTTCTCAAATTATTGAGATTTTGGAAGAAAGAGAGAGCTTACAGAATGTACACAGACCTAAAATTATTTGATTGCAAGAAATACTAAAACAAATTTTTACTCTCACTAGTCAACTTTTCACTTTCTATCCCTAAAGAAGATAGAACTTCAATTTCTTTTCAGATTAAGGATAAAGATTTCAATAAAATAAGCCCAAACCTTTCATTATTTGGAAAAAATATTCTAACCCTTTTAATTGCTCAGCAACTCTGTTTGGAAAGTTATAAATCAAATTGATAAAATGGAAAGAACTGAAATATTTTTTATTGGTATTAAGTCTATACACATACACTCAAAGGATACATGGTAACTTCAGAATCATGTTTACTTTTTTTTTATTGTTGTAGTTTAAATGAAGTTTACATTTCAAGTTAGTCTCCCATACAAAAATTTATACATTTTTATGTGATCTTAATTGTTCTCCACTTACTGTGACAGCACACTCCTCCTTTCGACCAGTTCCTAACCCTCTCTGCCTTCCATCTTACCTCCAGACAGAAGCTGCCCGTTTAGTCTCTTGTATCTACTTGAGCTAAAAGGCACACTCCTCACAAATATTACTTTATGTCTCACAGTCCAGTCCAATCCCTGTCTGAAGAGATGTCCTCGGAAATTGTTTTAGTTTTGGGCTGATAGACAATCCAGGGGTGATGCTTTCCGGGGATCCTCCAGTCTCAGTCAGACCATTGAGTCTGTTCTTCTTATTAGAATTTGAGTTCTGCACCCCACCTTTCTCCTGCTCCATCC
>NW_004444243.1:1040407-1073785 GCF_000243295.1 Trichechus manatus latirostris
GCTACTCTGTCCCTCAAAGTGTTTGATTGTATTCAGGAAACTTCTTAGCTTTGGTTTAGTCCAGTTGTGCTGACTTCCCCTATAGTGTGTGCTGTCCTTCCCTTCACCTAAGATAATTCTTATCCACTATCTAGTTAGTAAATGGTTACTTCTTAAGAGGAGGGAATGAGGAAGCGGTGGAGCTATAGAGAAAATGTTTTTTATGTTTCTGCACAGAGTTTCTGAGCAACTCTTACTAAAGCTTGGGACCTTGACTAAAAGGCAAGCCTTAAAAGTTAATTTATGACTGAATAGGTAATGAGAACTCCATAGAGAGGTATGTGTTACATTTCAAGGGAGAGTAATTTCCTTATGATAGAGACATCCATGGGTTTATAGCTGGAGGTACTGGTCTTATTTTTCCCTGGAGACATTTATTTATATTCCAAAGTATGAGCACTCAGGATTCTTCTCATTACATTTTCAAGGAGATGCTCACAGAAGGGCAGGTGAAGAGCTAGCTACCTTTCTCTCTTATATAAACACCCACATTCATTTTCTGAAGGTCCATTGCCTACAATAGACACCCTTACATGTAGGATGATAAGGCTTTCTCATTGTGTCACCTCAGGGGTAAAGATTGGGGCAAAGGGAGAGCAGCACAATTAATTACTGCAAGTAAATAATAGTCTTCTCTGCTTCAGAAGCTTCATGTCTGAATTCAGGATGACATTAATAGATACAGATATTAAAAACTTAACAGGAGTTGATATACTGAGATAAAGGTGTACATGGTGGGCTTCAACTGTATCTGAACTATTCTATTTCTTGAAAAATAAGCTCTGAGACAATCATAAATTTAACACATTAAAATATGGTTGGATATGGGATGATTGCTACATTAGTGTCTTAATTTTAAAACAAACAAATATACCTTTCTGGTCAATAATATGGTAGAGAGCCAAGAAAAAAAAAAAAGGTTACAAAAGTTTTGATCTTCACGTATGTTCTTCCACAGTGGAAATATGAAGGTGGTATTTTTCCTTCAAAATACATAAGGAGGTTGCCTTCTTTACAAGGGAACAAGATGAACTGCTTTGTACTTACAGCCCTGTAGGAAAGAATTCATTAAGTATTTAATATTCTGATTTGGGAACAGCTTCCTTGGAAGACTATAATTTTAATTAATAAATGCTTTCTATAAAACGATCACGCCTTTCTAAGCAAGTCTAATTTAAAAAGCCTGTTCTTATACTTAATTTTAAAGTTTTAAAATGGATGATTTTGGCTATAAGGATAATATTGTCTTATAAAACTGGCAGAGAGGTCAAGTGCACGTGCACACATGCAATTTATATATCATATGAGGCTCACTAAATTTAAGAATTTGTATTAGATAGCTATAAGGGAGCATTCACTTTAATTTGCAGCAGACAACAGTGTGGATTTCCAGATTGGAACTTCTTCAGATAGGGAGAACTGCCCTTGAAATACTTTAATTACTAGTCTTATATCCACAGTCTATTAATTACTTGAACTGCTACCAAATCATATCACCAATCATTATTTTTAACTTCAATATGATTGAAGATTTACCTATGGGAATCTATTAAGGGAAAGAAAAAATTTAATCATGCAGCTCGATGACTCTTAAGTCATTTGTCAGCATGTCCAGTGAAATCTGTTATTAGTGCATCCAGCGGGACACCATAGAATACGGAAGTTGATTTGAATCACCGAAAAGTAGTCACGAGATACATGGTCCAGTAGGTCATACTGTGTGGCTCAGTGATGCAACTGGAAGCCCACGACTTTTTTATATATTTACTTCACCATCATTCATTAATATGAGGAGCGCTGGTGGTGCTCAGCTGCTAACCAAAAGGATGGTAGCTGCTCCCTGAAGAAAGTTGTGGCAGCCCACTTTTATAAAGATTTACAGCCTTGGATATCCTATGGGGCAATTCTACTTTGTCCTATAGGGTTGCTAAGAGTAGTAATCAACTCAACAGCAACTTTTTTTTTTTCCTTTTGTTTCTTTTATCATTAGTGTGCTGAATTCTATTCACACATTTAATGATTTATGGTCTCCAGATGGCCCTTGGTGCTTTAATTCTCACATTGGTGTTACCGGAGAGAGAGGATGGAAAGGGGAGGCAAATACGGGTTGAACCCCCATTGGGGGAAACTTTAGATACCCTCAGCTTACATTTCATTGCTTGGAACTGTGTCACATGACTACCTTAGCTGTAAGGGAGTCTGAAGAAGACAGTATTTTTGGCTTGGCATATGACTGCGTTGAACTAATTTGGAGTTCTGTTAGCAAGGAAGAGTGAGAAATTGTTAGTAGATAAGCAATCCAACAATATGAAATAAAGTAAGTGTCTTCTCTGGGTCTTTGTTATGGTAAAATTGGATTATAGAAAATGCATCTTATTAGAAAAGATATTGATTGGAAGGCAGTAGAGTGTAATAATTGCTAATCTGTATTGAACACTTACTTATGTTTTTTAAAACAATGATTTAAGGACTTTGTAAGTGCTAAATAATTAAAAACAAAAACTTTATGTGATGGAAACAATTATTATCCCAAGGATACAAATGAGAAAACTAAGATTTAAGTAATTTTCTTACAATCACTCACCTACTAATTAGTGGAACAGGGAATTAAACCAGGCTTTAAACTTTCTAACCTTAATGCCCTCATTGTTCAATGGAGAAAATAATACGATCCAATGAATAGTGATCTAGGGAGCCTGGTTGGTGCCCTTGACTATTAGCCACTTGACTACTAGCCAAAATGTTTGCAGTTCAAACCCACCCAGAGGTGTCTCAGAAAACAGACCTGGTGATCTGCTTCCGAAAAGCTGCAGTCTTGAAAATCCTATGGAGTTGTTGTACTCTGCAAACATGGAGTTGGAGTCAACTAGCTGGCAACTAACAACAATAACCAAAAAACCAAACGCGTTGCAGTCAAGTGCGTTCTAGAGTAGAACTGCCCTGCCCTATAGGGTTTCCAAGGCTAAAATCTTCATTGGCATAGTGGTTATGAGCCTGGCTGTTAACCAAAAGGTCGGCAGTTTGAATGTACCAGCTACACCTTGGAAACACTTTAGGGCAGTTCTACTCTGTTCTATAGGGTCACTATGAGCCAGAATCGACTCGACAGCAATGGGTTTGGGTTTTTTTGTTTTTTGTTTTTGGTATTTAATCTTTGCAGAAGTAGACTGCTACATCTTTCTCCAGTGGAGTGGCTGGTGTGTTCAAACCACTGACTTTTCCGTTAGCAGCCAAGTGCTTAACCACTGCACCACCAGGGTTCCCTACAGCCATAGTGATGTGCAAAGGATAAAAGAAGATCATACATGAAAAGGCCTTAAAATAATGCTTTGTATGTTAGTAAAGAGACAAAAGATTGAAGTAGTCAAGGATTTCATTTTACTTGGATCCACAATCAACAACCATGGAAGCAGCAGTCCAGAAGTCAAAAGACGCCTTGCAGTGGGAAAATCTGCTGCAAAAGCCCTCTTTAAAGTGTAGAAAAGCAAAGATGTCATCATGAAGACAAAGGGGTGCCTGACCCAAGCCATGGAATTTTCAGTTGGATGATATGCATGTGAAAGCTGGACAAACAAATAGGGAAGACTGAAGAAGAATTGACTACTTGGAATTGTGGCATTGGCAAAGAATATTGAGTATACCATGGACTGCTGTGGGGATATGTGCCATTAAAATATGGATCTATAAAGGCCTCTATGCTGCACAACATATTGAGACTTGTCCCCACCATGTTGAGACTTGTCACGACTTGTTTTTCCAAACCTGTTACTGATTGGCTTGTTTACCTGAATTCCTCCTCCCTTGCCCGAAACTTATTGTTATTCACCCAAAGCCCATTGTTCTGTTATTTGCTTCATTGCTTGCTGTATTGACTATAAATAAACCCCTGGGACTGAAGCTGGGGTCGACTCCTCAGAGTGACCCTCCTGGCCCCACTTCTCTATAAGAGTTGTGGCATTGGTTACTGTCTCCGCAGCTGCGACAGACTGCCAAAAGAATGAACAGGTCTGTCTTGGAAGAAGTACAACCAGAATGCTCCTTAGAAGAAACGATGGTGCGACTATGTCTTACATACTTTGGAGATGCTGTCAGGAGGGATCAGTCCCTGGAGAAGGACATCATGATTGTTAAAGTAGAGGGTCAGTGAAAAAGAGGAAGACCCTTGTCTTAGTCATTTAGTGCTGCTGTAACAAAAATACCACAAGTGGATGGCTTTAACAAGGAGAAATTTATTTCTTCATAGAAAGTAGGATAAAATTCCAAACTCAGGGCATCAGTTCCAGGGGAATTCTTTCTCTCCGTCAGCCTTCTCATCAATCTCTCCCCGGGGTAGGAGTTTCTCGATGCAGGAACCCCAGGTCCAAAGGACACGCTCTGCTCCTGGCACTGCTTTCTTGGTGGTATGAGGTATCCAACTCTCTGCTTGCTTCCCTTTCCTTTCATCTCTTGTAAGATAAAAGGTAGTGCAGGCCACAACCCAGGGTAACTCCTTTTACATTGGATCAGGGATGTGACCTTGGTAAGGGTGTCACAATCCCACCCTAGTCATCTTTAACATAAAACTACAATCACAGAATGGAGGACAACCACACAATCTGGGAATCATAGCCCAGCCAAATTGATACACACCTTTTTGGGGGGACATAATTCAATCCATGACAACCCTCAACGAGATGGATTGACACAGTGGCTGCAACAATGGGCTCAAGCATAACAACGATTGTGAGCATAGCACAGGAGTGGACAGTGTTTCATTTTGTAGTACATAGGGTCGCTATGAGTCTGAACCGACTCAATGGCACCTAACAACAACGTGTTCGTAAATCTCAATAAATGTCAGCTATTGTTACTCTCCAGATACTATGCTACATATTTTTTTTAGTTTTCTGGAAAAAAAATTAAGTGCTTAGATTAGATTTCAGTACATATTCACTTCTACACTTGACCATATAAAATTTTTTTGGCTTTCCATAAATACTCTGAAAACAGATTTAGTGAAGCTTTAAGATAATTCTGATAAATACACAAAGCAAGATGAGTACAGGGATTTATTTTTCATCAGTAATTGCTAAATTTATTCCTTTAAGCATAATTTGTAGAAAAAACTGTAATGACAACATTTTACTTGCATCTTCTTGTTGATTCAGAAATTAGATAAGAAAATGAGTCTCCCAAAGTATTTATTTTATATAGCCTAAACATTCATTCAGATATAAAGTGATAATATGTTCACATTTTTTACTTAGTTACTTTTGAATATCTCAATTGTTGATAAGAATAGAGAGAACGTTTTGTACAAAAGATTACTTGCTCGACTTTTACCTTTTAAAAGAAGAAAAAAGACAGACACCGGTCAATATATTATTAGTGAAAGAATTGAAGGAGCCGTAGTGGTGCAGCAGTTAAGTGCTCAGCTGCCGACCAAAACATCAGTGGTTCCAACCCACCAGCCCCTCCACAGGAGAAAGATGTGGCAATCTGCTCCCGTAAAGATTTACAGACTTAGAAACCCTACGGGGCAGTAGTTCTACCCTGTCCTATAGGGTCACTATGAGTTAGAATCAACTAGATGGTGATGGGTTTGGTTTGGTTTTAGAAAGAATTCAGACTCTTAGTTCAAATATTGCTTCTTCAATTGATTTGCTGAATGGTCTCAGAGAAATGGTCTAATGCATTTGTATCTCTTTTGTAAAGTGAGAAGTATGTTTATTTTCTTACCTCACGTGGGGCTTATATGAACTAATTTAGTCAAGTGTAATTAGCAGGTAAAAGTTTGTTCTCATTAGTTACTTCTACAGAATAGAGAATTTATTAGTCAAGCTTACTAACATTTGCTAAAAAATTGTATTGACTGAAAAATTTATTTTAGTAAACTTAAATGAAATTTACTGAAAGAAAGAAATAATAGTGAATTGGATTTGTTCTTAATAAAGAAGTACCTCTTGTGTTTCTAGTGAGTTTTAGAAAAACAGAATCAGAAACACAATTATTAGAATTTCTTTATTACAAACACTTGTAAGAAATCATGAAATATTGACTCTTTGCACTAAAATAAAATGAGGTTTCCTGGAAACTTACCATCTTTTTAAGTTTGAATCTCCTCTTTAATTTACCTACCAAGTCCATCTTCTCTTTGAATATGTCCAGTGAACCCACTACATTTAAAACATATATATACATAATTTTTATGAAGTTAACCACACATCGGAAAAGCACACAGGATACAAATGTGTAGTTCATAAGTGTCTACCTCAGTGAATCATCACAAAGTAAACACACACATTACCTGACTCACGAAGTAAAACATTTCCAGCAACACATACTTTCCTCTCAAGGACTTTACAATCCGCACCACCTATATCTTCCCAAAGTAAAGTTTACAGATAAAATACAATATGCAATATTAGTACCTAAACCAAACCAAAAACCAAATCCGTTGCCTTTGAGTTGATTCCCACCCAAGCCCTGGTGGCTTAGTGTTTAACAGCTCGGCTGCTACAAGGTCACCAGTTGGAATCCACAGGCCACGGCCACTGCTTGGAAACTCTATGGGGCAGTTCTACTCTGTCTTATAGGGTAGCTATGAGTTGGAACTGACTTGATGGCAATGGGTTTAGATTTTTTTTTTTTTCCTGGTATTATACTAAAATATCTTTTCATTGTTTATATGAAATTCAATTTAACTGAAGTTCTTTTTTTTTTTTTTTTCTTTTGGCTAAATCTGGAGCCCTGGTGGCAGAGTGGTTAACAGCTACAGCAGCTAACCAAAGGGTTGATAGTTTGAATCCACCAATAGCTCCTTGGAAACCCTATGGGGCAGTTCTACTCTGCCCTATAGGGTTGTTATGAGTCAGAATCAACTCAAAGGTAATGAGTTGGGCGATCCTTTTAAAGATAACCTGTCCCCTTAATTCTAACAACACTAATTAATTTGGCCATTAAAAAAAAAAAAAAAAACCTTGATGTAATATGAAATCAATACATAACGTATACATTTGTGTCTGAATTCTTGTATGCTACATTATGTTTTTTAGGGTTTTAGTTATCTAGTGCGGCTATAACAAAAGTACACCAAGCAGATGGCTTTAACAAACAGAAATTGATTTTCTCACAGTTTAAGAGGTTAGAAGTCTGAACTGAGGGCACCAACTCTAGGGGAAGGCTTTTTCTTTCTGTCAGCTCTGGCTGAAGGTCCTTGTCTCTTCAGCTTCTGTTTCCTGATTCCTTGGAGACCTCCATGTGGCTGGCATCTCTCTTATGCTCGCTTGCTTGTTTAATCTCTTTTACATCTCAAAAGAGATTGGCTTAAGACACCAAACGAAAAAGTCCACTCTCATCGAGTGGTTTCCAACTCATCACAACCTTGTAGGACAAAGTAGAACTGCTACATAGGGTTTCCAGGGCTGTAAAACTTCATGGAAGCTGACTGCCATATCTTTCTCCGAGGAGCGGCTGGTTTAAACTGCTAAAATTTTGGTTAGCAGCCAAGCATTTAACCACAAGGGCTCAAGACATACCCTACACTAATCCTCTCCCATTAACCTAATAAAGACAATCCATTCCCAAGTGGGATTATAAACACAGGCATTAAGGTTATGATTTACAACACATTATTGGCTTTATTCATTGTTCATTTTCATTGCTGTATTCTGTTTTTCTTAATATGTTGTTGTTAGGTGCCATTGAATCAGTTCTGACTCATAGTGACCCTAAGTACAACAGAACAAAACACTGCCCGGTCCTGTGCCATCCTCACAATTGTTGTTATGCTGGAGCCCATTGTTGCAGCCACTTTGTCAATCCATCTTGTTAAGGGCCTTCCTCTTTTTTGCTGACCCTCTACTTTACCAAGCATGATGTCCTTCTCCAGGAATGGATCCCTCCTGATAACATGTCCAAAATATGTGAGATGTAGTGTCACCATCCTTATTTCTAAGGAGCATTCTGGCGGTACTTCTCCCAAGACAGATTTGTTTGTTCTTTTGGCAGTCTATGGTATATTCAATATTCTTCACCAATACCATAATTCAAAGGCATCAATTCTTCTTGAGTCTTCCTCATTTGCGTCCAGCTTTCAAATGCACATGAAGTGATTGAAAATGCCAAGGCTTAAGGCAGGGTCACCTTAGTCTTACAGGTGACATATTTGCTTTTTTGCAGCTGATTTGCCCAATGCAATGAGTCATTTGATTTCTTGACTGCTGCTTCCATGGGTGTTGATTATGGATCCAAGTAGAATGAAATCCTTGACAATTTCAATATTTTATCCATTTATCATATTGTTACTTATTGGTCCAGTTGTGAGGATTTTTGTTTTCTTTATGTTGAGGTGTAATTCATACTGAAGGCTGTAGTCTTTCATTTTCATCAATAAGTGCTTCAAGTCTGCTTTCAGCAAGCAAGGTTATGTTATCTGCAAAACACAGGTTGTTAATGAGTCTTCCTCCAATCCAGATGCCCTGTTCTTCTTCATATAGTCTAGATTCTCAGATTATTTGCTCAGTATATAGATTCAATAAGTATGGCGAAAGGATACAACTCTGATGCACACCTTTCCTTACTTCAAGCCACACAGTATCCCTTTGTTCTGTTCAGATGACTGCCCCTTGATCTATGTACAAGTTCCTCATGAGTACAATTAAGTGTTCTGGAATTCCTATTCTTTGCAATGTCATCCATAATTTGTTATGATTTACACAGTCAAATGACTTTGCATAGTCAATAAAACACAGGTAAACATCGTTATGCTATTCTCTGCTTTCAGTCAGGATCCATCTGACATCGGCAATGATATCCCTGGTTCCACATGCAGCTTTAATTCCAGGCAATTCCCTGTTGATATACTGCTGCAGCTGCTTTTGAA
Organism: Trichechus manatus latirostris; assembly: GCF_000243295.1. Classification (NCBI taxonomy): domain Eukaryota; kingdom Metazoa; phylum Chordata; class Mammalia; order Sirenia; family Trichechidae; genus Trichechus; species Trichechus manatus. The sequence continues at coordinate 1,049,310 of NW_004444243.1, forward strand.
TGATCTTCAGACTTTTACTTGTGTGTGATATTAATGATATTTTTTGATAATTTCTGCATTTGGTTGGATCACCTTTCTTTGGAATAGGTATAAATATGAATCTCTTCCAGTCGGTTAGCCAGGTAGCTGTCTTCCAAATTTCTTGGCATAGACGAGTGGACACTTGCAGCACGGCAACCATTTGTTGAAACATCTCATTGGTGTTCTGTCAATTCCTGGGGCCTTGCTTATCACCAATACCTTCAGTGCAGCTTAGACCTCTTCCTTCAGTACTATCAGTTCCTAATCGTATGCTACCTCCTGAAACGGTTGAACGTTAACCAGTTCTTTTTAATATAGTGACTGTGTATTTCTTCCATCTTCTTTTGATGCTTCCTGCTTCGTTTAGTATTTTCCCTGTAGATCTTTCACTATTACAACCTGAGGCTTGAATTTTTCTTCAATTCTTTCAGCTTGAAAATGCCAAGTGTGTTCTTTTATTTTGATTTTCTAACTCCAGGTCTTTGCACATGTCATTATAATACTTTGTCTTCTCTAGTCGCCCTTTGAAATCTTCTGTTCAGCTCTATTACTTCATCATTTCTTCCTTTCACTTTAGCTACTCGATGTTCAAGCAAGTTTCAGGGTCTCTTCTGACATCCATTTTGGTCTTTTCTTTCTTTTCTGTCTTTTTAATGGCCTCTTGCTTTCTTCATGTATGATGTCCTTGATGTCATTCCACAACTTGTCTGGTCTTCAGTCATTAGTATTCAACATATCAAATCTATTCTTGAGAAGGATGGTAGTTGGAAAATATGGCCTTGGTGATAAGAAACGATGCTGGAGATCACATGATATAATTTTGCAAGACCAACGACTTCTTCGTTGCAAATGTCTTTTGTCAGCAATGTAAACGGTGACTAAACACATGGACCTTGCTAGATGGATAACCAGGAATCAAATCGACTATATCTGTGGCAAGAGACAATGAAAGAGTTCAATATCATCAGTTAGAATAAGGCCAGGGGCCAACTGTGGAACATACCATCAGTTGCTCTATGCAAGTTCAAGGTGAAGCAGAAGAAAATTAGAGCAAGTCCACGAGAACCAAAGTATGACCTCGAGTATATCCCACCAGAATTTAGAGACTTGTCTGAATATACCATAATACAATCACCATTGTATTGTTAACTTGGATAATATCATGTTGAGTAATCACAATTAATACCTATACTCAGGTTCTTCTATTTGTCTCTTGATGCTCATGTGGATAACGATACATTTTATTGGCTATATACTTTGAAGTGAAATTACTGGGTCACAGAGTATCCGTATATTCAACTTGAGTTGGAAATCTCCAGACTTATCCAGAGTAGTTGTGCCAACTAACATTCCTACCAGCACGGTATGAAAGTCCTATTCCTCCACATCCTTGCAAACACTTACTATTGTCAGTGTAAAAATAGCTTGGAGGCAGTTCCTGACCTTCTCTAACTTCACAAGGAGAAAGGAGAATCAATATCAGCAGCCCAAGACTGATTCCTATGAGGTACAGGTCAGACATGCCTCCTCTCTGTGCCATCTTTACCAATTCTAACACCAATCATCGCTTCCACAGCACTTTCTACTTCTCTTCTAGGTTTGATAATTCATTGCAATGGCCACACAGAACTCACAGACAATATGATTATGGGGTTTATTAGGGAAGTCACAGTTACCATTCAGACTCAGGAACACTCAAGATATAAGTCTTCCATTAAGGCAGCTTCTTCCCAGCCTCTCCCTGGCCCTAGACCTCTGCCCAAAGACATTCAGCTTTCTCTCTTCATGGGCTGGGAATCCCACCATGCTGTCTCCTGCTGCCAGGCCTCTCCTGCCGGGCCTCTGCCACCACTTCTCTGGCTCTCTGTCTCTGTCTCCTGGTTCCAGGGGCTTCTCAGTGCAGGGATCCCAGGTCCAAAAGACATGGTCTCCACTCCTGGTTGTTCTTCCTTGGTGGTGGGATCATTCATTTCCCATCTTTTGGGTGGCTCATTTCAAACCCAGCAGGATGGCAAAACTGATCAATCCCTTTGGTGGGCCACAATTACCCTATCACACAGTCCTGCCCAATCACTTGGGTGAGAGTTACAAGACCATGGCAAGAAAGGCCACAGAAAAGCAATCCATTGTATTGCAGTCAGTCTCCTCAATTTTAACCAACTTGGTAGGTGTGTAGTCGTATTATACACGGTTTTAATTTGTCTTTATCTTGTCTCTAATGAGGCAGAGGACATATTCATATGGTTTTAGACTATTTGTATATACACTTTCGTTTAATGCCTCTTAATATCTCTTTTCTGTGTTTCATATTGAACTGTCTCTATTTTATAAGGTACTTTACATATCCTGGACATAAGCACTTTTATGTACATACATGTTGTAATATATTGCCAATCTCTGGCTCACCTTCTCTAGGTGGTTCACCTTGTTGGTAAGTAGGATTTCTTAATCCTTTTAAAAAAAAAAAAAAAAAACCCATTGCTGTCGAGTCGATTCCGACTCATAGTGACCCTATAGGACAGAGTAGAACTGTCCCATAGGGTTTCTAAGGAGTGCCTGGTGGATTAGAACTGCCAACATTTTGGTTAGCAGCCATAGCTTTTAACCACTACGCCACTAGGATTTCCTTCTTAATTATAATGTGGTTTAATTTATTGATCTTTTTCTTTATTGTTAGTTTTTGATTACATGTTGAAATAGGTTTTTTTCTTCCTTTAAGTGCCTATTTACTGAAATGTCATAGTAAAATGTGATAATTTTGTGTATCAGCTCTTTACTCTTTTCTTTGTATTTTATTCTTGAATTTTTTTTTCCTATTTTAGAATTACACATGACTGGATTTTTTTAGGAATTCCATTGAATATATAAATTTAGAATCAACTAGCATCTTTACCATATTGAGCATTCTAATCAATAACATTGTAATACTTTCAGTTATTTAAGTCTTGTGGTAGACAGCTTCTCAAAGATGCCCACATCCTGATTCCCACAACCTGTGAAAATTGCATGGTAATTAGGACTTGTAGATGTGATTAAAGTAAGGATTTTGATAGAAAGGTTATCATGGATTATCCAAGTGGACCCAATGAAATCATTATAAATCCTTATAAAAGGGAACCCAGAGGGTCAAAGTCAGAGAGAGATTGGAAAAGGCTAAGTTACTGGCTTTCAAGATGCAGGATGGGGTCAAGAAATAAAGGCAGCCTCTAGAAGCTAGAAAAGTCACAGAAATGGATACCGCCCATGAGCTTCCAGAAGGAACACAGCCCTGCCAATGTTTTGATGTTATGACTTCTGACCTCCAGATATGTAAGATGATAAACTTGTGTTGTTTGAAGCCACTACATTTGTGGTATTTTATTAAAGTTGTAATAGGGAAATAATACAGATCTTTGTATCTGGAAGTGGGGTGCTACACTAATAAATGCCTAAAAATGTGGAAGTAGTTTTGGAATTGGGAAATGGGCAGAAGATGAAAAAATTTTGATGAGCATGATAGAAGAACCTAGGTTGCCTTGAGCAAACTGTTCGTAAAAATATAGATGTTAAAGACTACTAATGAAAGCTTAAAACGAAGTGAAGAACATGGTAGAGAAAATTCCCAAAGAGGGAGGCAGGAGAGTCAGTGTCAGAGTCATGGAATGTGAGAAGGACTTGCAGGGTCACTGCTGGCTTTAAAGATGCAGGAAAGGATTATAAGGCAAGGAAAACAGGTGGCCTCTAGAATTTAGTATTCTGACCTCCATGACTGTAATTCGTTTTAGCGGTAATAAAAAACTAATACAGGTATTTTTTAATTTCTCAGAATAATATTTTATATTTTTTATGCATAGAGGCCTAAAACTTTTTCTAAGGTGTATTTTTAATGATACTGTAAAGAAACATTTGCCTTTATTTTATGTTTGTTTAAGAGTATATAGATATAGAATTAATTTGCTGTATATTGGCTTTATTTTCAGTGAACTTGGTGAAACTGACTTATTAATTCTATTAATTGATGTAAGGGTTATGTTTTCAATTTTTATAAATCTGATAATGACAATATCTTTTCTTACTTTTCAGTGCTGGTACTGTCTTTTTTTTTTTTTTTTTTTAATTGTACTGTTCAATACCCTGAATACAACGTTGAAGACAAGTAGTAGTGACCACTGTCTTGCTACTGATCTTAAGGGAAAACAACATTTTGCAATAAAACGTAAAGCTTGCTGTAGGTTTTTCATAGATGTCTGGCAAACTTGCAAAATTTGCTTGTTAGTTGTGGTTTTATTTTTGTTGACCTTATAGATTTATCTATATACCCAGTTCTGTTGTCTGCAAATAAAGTAGTTTTACTATTTCTCTTTTAACACTTGTGTTTCTTATTTCTTCTTCCTGTCTTATTACACTGGAAAGGACTTCCAGCACAATGTTGAATAGAAACGATGAGAGTGGAATTACTGGAGTTCTTTCTTATTTTAGGAAAAAAAGCATGTAATGTTTCACCACTAACTGTGATGTTAGCTGCATGTTTTTGTGGATGACCTTGACCTTTGGTGGATTGCTGCCTTGCACTGAAGTCTTCTTACTTCAGCTCTCCAGCCCTGCTCCCATTCTTCTGTGCAATATCCCCACATACTAAGTAAGCCCTGATGGAAAGTGTTGGTGGGTTGTTGCAAACAAGCTTGTGTCTGAGGTACCTCAGGATTCCAGTCACTCACACCAGTAAATACGCTGACAACAAAAGTTTATTCAAAGTTTGGCAGGTTTCTTTTTATAACTGTGAGACTCTTTTATCCTCAGAAAGTCATCACTTTCTGAAATTTAGTTATTTGGGTTTTTTTTTCATCTTTAACTCTCATGGATTTTAAAAATTTCTGATGTTTTTGCTTCTCCAGCTTGTTATCATTAGGATGGAAACATCTGTCTCTAGTGGCTTTCTACATTTTAATCATAAGCAAAAGATTGAAAATTTGTTTTTGAATCTTGCAAAAGTGTATCATTATCAAGAGAAAAGAGTAGTTCATGAAAAACTATATTCCATTTTTTCTAGATTCTAAGATACCATAAGACGTATCACAAAAGCAAATCAAAACAACAATTAAAATAATACCACATGAAAGGTACATATAATTTGAATTATACCTAGATTTCAGAAATAAAATTATAACCATTATAATAAGAAACCAATGTGTTTTCACATTGTTACAGGTAGACTGCTGTTTGCAAATACAAAATATACATATAAAGTTCTCTACTCATATTATGTTTGGGCATGTAAAGTTCTCTACTCATAATAAATGCGTTGTGGACACCACAATTATGATCGTCAGTTAGGCAAAAAAATGCTATAATTTGATTAATTTATGTACAACTCTCTTGTAGAAATCAAATGGTTCTAAAGAGAATTCTGCAGTTGTGTGAATGTTACTTGTTTTAGTCCACCCACTCTCCTCAACTAGCAACATTGTTAGGCAACAACACAATCACTCACTGCTGTTTGTTTGTACAATACAAAGTATCTAATAATATTAATAATGGTGTTTAGAAAAATATGCAAAATAGCATCAAAAAAGCCAAGCTTAGACTTCAGAGTTCACAAACAATAATTTGAGGCTATTATTTGGGTAATTCAGTTGGGAAGAGGACTGAAATTTCAAATACTTTCTTGTCTCAATTTAAATTATCCAACCCTTTGAGGATGATAATTTTTTATTAGAGATTCTAAAAATACCTCAAATGAAACTCTTTGTGTGGAGATGGTTTTGTAAAGTAGTGCTATTAAGTGGCTGATCCCATAAGGAGCTACAACATGGGTTTACTAAAAGACACGTAGTGTCAACAACCTTTTGCCGGAAGTTAACGGCTTTATAAGAGTGGTGAAGTGAGTAAAGCAAGTTAACGTAAAGAAGTTGGTTATTTGAAATATCATGCTCTGTTGCTTAGAAACAAAATTTGCATATTTTCTGATGCTTTCTCTCTCTTGGTGGTTGCTCTGGGTACACAGCCCAATGTCTGGAATATAGCAAGTTTTCTACAATATTTGATGAGAAATTAAATAAATAAGTTGATTTATAATTTGCACTCCAGTGATGGCATAATTTATTTACCTTTTAGATTAAATTATTCTTAAATTTTCCCAAATTAGGCAGATGTATCCTATGTTTTTAGTGCAAAGTAAGTTAGGTTTATATAAACTTAGGGTTATTGCGTTTTCTTAAAATAAAAAGCCTTCTCAATTGTAATTTCCTGGAAGACCCTAACATTCATTTTATTTAATGATGGTTTTAGTCACTCATATTAATAATTTTTTTCCTTAAAATACTTCTTAATACTCTCTAACAAATTAAGATCATCCTTCTGATTCCTGATAATACGTAAGAGGGAACAATAAAAACAAAACACAACAACAATAAATCAAAAAAATTTTTTTGTATGGATTCAAATATTGATTAGCTTTTTATTTCAAAAAAAAAAAACTTTATATAGAAAGGAAAAAAAAGCATTATCATGTTCAATTTATAAAAGTTTGAAGGCCAGTAAGAATAAATAATTCCTGTCTCCTCTCATGAATCTTTTACCTAACTGACGTATGCAGCCAGTTGGAGCTGTCAGACAGACCTTGTAAAGTGCTTTGTATGGTCAAACAAATTGTACCTTCCTAGTGAAATAATGGGAGTCTTGGTGGCCCAGTGGTTAAGAGTTCAACTGCTAACCAAAAGATCCACCGTTAGAATCCGCCAGCCACTCCTTGGAAACCCTATGGGGCAGTTCTACTCTGCCCTGTAGGGTCACTATGAGTCAGAATCGACTTGACGGCAATGTTTTTTTTTTAAACCTAGTTATTATATTATTAAACAGCTATTGTCACCTTTTTACTTTCATAATAATTTCAAAAGAGGGAGAGAGACTGGTGGTTTCTCTTACGGATCATTAAAATCATGAAGAAAAGCAAAAATGTTGCTGAGAGAAAACAACCTTAATTATTTCACTTATGTACCATGTTATTAGGAAAAAGACATTGTATCCCTAGGGTCTAGAATAGTGTGTGTCACATAGTAGGTATTTGAGAAATGTTTTATTATATTGATTACACTTATTATTTGTACTGATTTATTCCATCACTACTATCTAATAGATCTATGCTCTCTGTTTTTTTTATTGTGCTTTAGGTGAAAGTTTACAGCTCAAGTTAATTTCTCATACAAAAATTTATGCACATATTGTTTTGTGACACTAGTTGCAATCCCTGAATGTGACAACACTCTCCCTCTTTCTACCCTGGGTTTCCGATGTCCATTCAATGAGCTCCTGTCCCATCCTGCCTTCTCATCCTGCCTCTAGACATGAGCCACGCATTTGCTCTCATGTATCTGCTTGAACTAAGATGCGCATTCTTCACTAGTATTGTTTTATGTTTTATAGTCCAGTTTAAACTTTGTCTGAAGAATGAACCTCGGGCACGGTTTTAGTTCTGGGTTAACGGAGTGTTCGGGGGCCATGGCTTTGAGGGTCACTCCAGCCTCAGTCAAGCCATTAAGTCTGGTCATTTTACACAAACTGAGTTTTGTTCCACGCTTCTCTTCTGCTCTGTCAGGGACTCTGTTGTGTTCCCTGTCAGAGCAGTCACTGTTGGTAGCCCTGTACCATCTAGTTCTTCTGGTCTCAGGCTGATGGCGTCTCCAGTTTATATGGCTCTTTTGTCTCTTGGGCTAGTATTTTCCTTGTGTCTTTGGTGTTCTTCATTCTCCTTTGCTCTAAATGGGTTGGAACTAACTGACACATCTTAGAAGGCCACTTGCAAGCTTTTAAGACCCCAGACACTACTCACCAAAGTGGGATGCAGAACACTTTTCTTAATAAACTTTATTATGCCAATTGACTTAGATGTCCCCCAAAACCATGGTCCTTAGACCCCAGCCCCTGCTACTCTGTCCCTTGAAGTATTTGGTTGTGTTCAGAAAAAACTTTTGGTTTAGTCCAGTTGTGCTGACTTTTCCTATGTTGTGTGTTGTCCTTCCCTTCTATGCAAAGATTTATGTTCTTTTCATATATCATTCTATCTAAGAAAGAAATAATGGAATCATTGTCTTGTGATTTAAAAGAATATTTGGATTTAATCTAATAGTCATTGTCTTAGTCATCTAGTGCTGCTCTAACAGAAATACCACAAGTGGATGGCTTTAACAAAGAGATGTTTATTCTCTCACAGTCCTGTAGGCTACAAGTCCAAATTCAGGGCATCAGCTCCAGAAAAGGCTTTCTCTCTCTGTCGGCTCAGGAGGAAGCTCCTTGTGATGCATCAGTCTTCTCTTGGTCTGGGAGCATCTCACCACAGGAACCTCAGGTCCAAAGGAGACGCTCTGCTCCAGGCACTGCTTTCTTGGTGGTATGAAGTTCCCATGTGTCTCAGCTTGCTTCTCTCTTTTATATCTCAAAAGAGATTGGCTTAAGATATTACCTAATCTTGTAGACCTCATCAGTATAACTGCCACTAATCTATCTTATTACATCATAGTGATAGAGTTTATAACACGTAAGGAAATCACACTGGATTACAAAATGGTACACAATCAAACTATACTGGGAATCATGACCCAGCAAAGTTGACAGATAATTTTGGGGGACACAATTCAATCCATGACAGTCATGATGGTGTTTGACCTTTTAAGGCCCTTTTACTTTCTTGCACATGCAAGACTCATTATATACTAGGTTTACTCATTCAGAAGCTTTATTGAGAGCCAATGATGTGCCAGAAACTCTCTATAGTTTTGAACAGGACAGACAAGATCACTTCAGATAGTGATAAGTATTACAAAGGAAACAAAACAAATAGAGTCATCCCATTGATGGGGTGGCCAAGAAAGATCATTTGAAAAGGTAGCAATTGGAATGGGATCTGGATGAATAGAAGAACCCATACATTTGAAGATCAGAGAGAATAATCCATAAGTGGGGATATATTAGTGAGGTCCAAGGAACAGAGAAAAGAACAGCATTTGTTGTAATGTAGTCAATAAGATGTAAGCTGAAATGCAGTAAAATCACCAAATTATGTAAAGCCTTATAAACAAAGATAGGAGTTTGCATTGAATTATCAAATGGGAATGATTAATACATAGTTTAAACTTTTAGTAGAAAACTATAGTTGCTATGTTTGGGATTGAGAACGGAAGCTGGGAGGTTATTGCAGTGGTTCAGGTGAGAGCTGATAGTGACTTACACTAGAATTGAAGAATTGAAGTTGAAAAGAAGTGGGTTTTCTGAATAAGTTGTGAAGCCAGAGTCTATAAGACTGCACATAAATTGGATTAGAGTTTAAGGAAAAGACAGGAATCAAAGATAACACCAAATAGTATTTGGCTTGAGTAACTGGAGGGATGGTGATATCATTACTAGGATGTGGAGGACTAGGGAATTAAGAAACTGAATTATTAATTTCGTATTAAAGTGATCAACCGACAACATAATATTCATCATCAGCTTTCTAGGTACCAAGAATTGCAATATACCTTGAATATAGTATAAAGACATTTTCATCTGCACATTCAGGAGACTTGATTAATTTGAACAATTTCCAGAACACATCTTTCCCTGGATGTATTTAAAAGACCAATTAATGGACAACTTGATACCTCAGTGGGGGAAACCTGCCTATGCAGTATTCCTAGTGTTTTTGTCAGCTTAGAATAATAATTATTATTCATAATAAATTAAAGCATTTAAGCACCATGGATCTTTACATATGACTGTAACTTAAATGGTTCTCTATTAAAAAAATCACCTATGTTTGTTTTGTACCTCAAAGTGAAGATCATAGAACATTAAATTAACAAAATACAGGAAAAAATTTATTTTTTAATTTCCTTCAATGTTTAAGGAGCTTCTTGATGATTGGAATTCTGTTTGCTAGTCAGAAAAAGATGATTTATTTGTTTTGTGCTATCATTTTAAATTAAAAATAAAGTTCTGGAGTAAAAAATAACTGTTAAGAAAAAAGTCACATAATGTGTTGTTTTAACGTATATTAAAATGTATCACTATCACTTCTCAAATTATAGATGCTAATTTCACCAGTATGCTCTATTCATGATGTCAGCCTTAGTCCTTAGTCAAATTTAAACAATTAATTAAACCCTATGCTTAGATTGGAAAACCTAGTGGCATAGTGGTTAAGAGCTCATCTGCTGACCAAAAGGGTCAGCAGTTCAAATCCACCAGGCACTCCTTGGAAACCCTGTGGGGCAGTTCTACTCTGTCCTATAGGGTTGCTGTGAGTCGGAAGCGACTCGATGGTAATGGGTTTAGTTTGGATTTTATGCTTAGATCATTAAAATAATTATATTATTAATATTGTATATATGCATGTAGATCTTTATTTCAACACAATTTGTTGCTTGATCATGAATTGTATGTGCATATGCTAGCAGTTCTCATTAGTTCCTTAGATATTGGCTTCTTCCTGACAAATACACACAGTTAAGAGATGTAAAATAAAACTAATTTCTCATGTCATTAATTGATGAAATATAAAAGGCAGCAATAAAAAATTTGCATAATATAAAATAGTTGCGTTCTAGCAGGTACGACCGTGTTCTGGAGTTGCCAGCTACAACATGACTTGTTTTCTGTATAGGAAATATTGATAATATATTGTCTAACACACATTTCTATTCTGTAAGGAGGAATTCAGGAGGAAAAATAAATGAAAGTAGTTAACCTATTGAATTATAGACCTGCAGGAGGAGATATTTGGAATTGATTTTTTGTTATCAGCTGATTAAAACCAAATACAAACCAAACCCGTTGCTGTCGAGTTGATTCCGGCTCCTGGTGACCCTGTTAGATAGCAAAATCTTGTTGTTTATAGCCCGGACTCCCAGACCTATAAATATATACTCCAAAAGAAAAGGGAAAAGAAAGCCTTCTTAGGACTCAACAAAAAAACTCACACAATGCACACACAGATGCAAAATAATAAAAGCCTAAATGACGTAGTGGGCTAAGAGGGTTCCTCTCCACTGCAAAATAAACCAAACTCATTGCCATCGAGTCAATTCCGACTCACAGTGACCCTATAGGACAGAGTAGAATTTCCGCATAGGGTTTCCAAGGAGCAGCTGGTGGATTTAAACCGCTGACCTTTTGGTTAACAGCCTTAGTACTTAATCACTGCACTACGAGGTCTCCCTCCACTGCAACACTGAAGAAAAACAAACCTGTTGCTATTGGTCAATTCCAAGCAGAGCCTAAATCAATGGCTTGTGTGCCTTTAGCTTATATTGAGTAACTGATTCTGTAGAGAAAGAGTGAAGGGCAGAAACGGGAGGAGAGAGTGTCGTAGGGATTTGACGGTAGTGAAAAAATGGAAGGACAGGAAGCTAGTGAAAGCATGGCTACTGGAGACATCTGGTGCCAATTTTACTTTGACTTTTTCAAGAAGTGTTTGTGAGATTTGTGAAGAATCATCCACTGACGAAATGGAAGAAGGAAGTTCTTATATATTGGCTCTAGTCAACTATTTCTCAAGAATTTACCCATAGAGCCACAGGGTGAGAACTGTCCCCACCCTTCAGACTGAGCGTAAAAAAATGATGTCACAGTGACAGAAGCATCCAGCTGGGTGCTGGCTGCAGCTGAGGCAAGAAACTGATTATTTGCCCTTGAAAGAAGCTAGTTGCTGACTAATTTATAGCTATAGTCTCATTGAAAACTCCATGAAGTTAGTGCTATATTGCATCAATTTGTAGGGTAGAAGAAGTTAAGTAATGTTTTATTGGCAGAGGTTAAGTAATCCTGTCATGATTATTGGTCTCGTCAATGGTGGGTATATTAGAATCTATCTCAGACTCTTCCCAAAGCCTGAGCTCTTAACCACTACTTTATCCTGTCATGTTCTGATTGATTTATAGTATCTACAAAAGACCAGTTTTTGTTTTTGCACAAAATGCAGACTTGTAGCACAAGCAGGAAAAAACTTCAGCAACAAGGCGAAAAGAAATAAGAGCAGTGGAGATCGGCTATGATAAGAGTAAAGATAGCAACAATAATTGTAATTTTATAAAAGTAATAGAGATGAGGACAGTGGTTGGGAGGATTGTGAAAGATAAAGCAGAAAGAGTAGAGTGAGCCTCTGCAGAATGGAACTGCACTATGAGCCAATTAGACATCCCATAGGCGTCAATATGGTGTATAAGTCACTGAATCAATCAAAGAGATGCATATTACACATTAGACACATAACTTCTTCAGTGGGAATTATAAGTAGAATTCTGACAGAAACTACAATGCTTAAAGCTTCTGCTTAGATATCGCATACGTTATATGCAATCATATTTCATTGACCAAAGCACGTTACGTGACCAAGCCCAACACTAGTGGGACCAAGCTCAACATCAGTATTTCCCACTGAAGGATGCACTGGTAGTTAGTAGGCAATGGGTGAGGATGTGTAAGTGGGTAAATGGATTACAGAGGGGGATAATCCTTGGGAATGTATCTGCCAGCAGAAATGACCATCATTGATTCAGTTATGTAGTCTTTCATTTAATATATACATATTTTTATGCAAATAGCATGGCGTAAAAAAATTAGCATAGTGCACTTATGAAAATATCTCACAGGAAGAGGGTGCAGTTGACAAACATTATTTGTATAAAAATATGGTATTCATTGATCTCCTACCACATATTCAGTAAGGAATGAGACACAATTCTTGCCTTCAAGGAACATGGTCTTAAAGACTGCTGAAAACAGATAACTATGTAATTAATATATCATGTGATAAATACCATGAAAGGTGTCTGAACAGAGAGCTGCTCCACAGCTATGGAGCAGTTAGGAAAGACTTTTAAGATAGAAAGCTGTTTAACTCTGATTTGGGTGTTTGAGTGTTGGAAGAGTTGATATTTTGGTAGCTACAGCATCCCAGACTTTTTTCTATCTCTTATTTTTTAAATCTGACAGTGTTAATTCATTCATTTAACTCATGTCAGAGTGATGTTCAGTATGAAAAATAGTCAGTAATGAATAACAGAAAAGTTTATTTTTTGGAAAAAATGATATAAAGATCTTTGACTATTTATAATATTAATTGTTGTTGTTGTTTACTGTCAAGTTGATTCTGATTCATGGCACCACCATGTACAACAAAACAAAATGTTGTCCAGTCCTCCAACATCCTCACATTTGCCAGCATGTTCAAATCCATTATTGTGGCTACTGTGCCAATTCATCTCACCAAGCGTCTGTCACACCCTCGTTGGCCCTCTACTTCACCAAAATGATGTTCTTCTCTAGGGATTGCTTCCTCTTGAGAATGTATCCAAAGCAAGCAAGTTAGACAACGTTTTATTGGGATCCATAAGATTTTGATTGGCTAATTTTCAGAAGTCCATCACCAGGCCTTTCTTTCTAGTCTTAGTCTGGGAGCTCCACTGAGACCTGTCCGACATGAATGATCCTGCTGGTATTTGAAACACCAGTGGCATAGTTTCCAGCATCATAGCAACACATGAGCCACAACAGTACAACCAACTGATAGAAGGGTGGTAGTAATATTAATTATATAATATTAATATGAAGCTCATGCCTAGCATTTTGTTAAGATTCAGATATTAAGAGGATTTGAACCAAACTTTCACCTGGTATTATGTTTACAAAAGAGCATCTATTGGTAACAGAGGAAAAAAGTAGGCACATAAGGAAGAGGAAGAGAAAACAGAAGAATTTATAGTCTTTGGAATAGGGCCTACAAAAGCTATCTTGGAATACGTTTACTGAAATAGGAACATAGACAACTTTATTCTCCATAAATGAACAGTTTAAGGGAAGTAAGTTATGTCAGTCAGCATAAAGAAACGATCTCAGTCTATTATGTTAGTGATAGTGAAATCATAGAAAATGATTTAACAATACTTTTGTCAGTCTTTTGGTAGTAATGAGGAAAAAAAAAGAACAATAGTTTTTGGAGAATGTCTTAGTTTTTTTAGTACTACCCTAACAGAAATACCAGAGGCGGGTGGTTTTAAAGGACAACTTTTATTTTCTCACAGTTTAGGAGGGTAGAAGTCCAAAGTCAGGACACGGGCTCTAGGGGAAGGTTGTACCGCTCTGTTAGCTCTGGAGGAAAATCCTTGTCTCAGCTTCTCTAGCCTTGGAGTTCTTCAGTTTCTTAGAAATCTCCAGGTGGCATTTTTCCTCCAAGTGGCTAGTAGGTTGGAACTGTAGACCTTTCAGTTAGCAGCAGAGCACGTAACCACTGCACCACCAGGGCTACTTTCCACAGGTATAGGAGTTAGGATTTCTACACATATTTTGTGGGAAGACAATTCAATCCGTAACAGAGGGTGATAAAACTCCGTGAGAAAAGTCTGCTTCAACTATTTTTTAATAACTTTTTCAGAAGGGCACATGCTCCACTGTACCTTTATGTAAAAGAGATTAAGGAGAAAAGACAAGCATCATTATCTGAACAGAGTAAGTGTAGGGTCACCGTAGTTGACAATAAAATCATGTTGAATAAATCCAGTTTTCATAAAGTCATTTATTAGAGGCTTTTCAAGCTGCTATTTTTTTCCATAAGTTATCAGAAGTGAATTTGAAGATTACCTTAGGATGTTCCGGTGTTTGGTTCAGTTTTTCCTTAAGTTTTTCAATGATATGCTCTGTCCAGCTTGCCTCTCTGCACTCATTGCCGCCAGAGTTCAAAACAGTAAAAACCGAAGACTAGAACTATTTATATTTGAAATGCCTAAGAAGGAGAATGTTTGTTAGATAAATTTATTCATTTCATTCATATAATACTTTAAAATAAAATCCATTAGTGGGTATCTTTTTCCCCTTATTTCCTCAGTTATAAAATCTCTCCTTGTTTTTTTTTTCTCTCTTATAATAAAAATGAAACTAGAAGTAGGCACCCACAGGAATTATAAGCATTTCTACACTTAATTGAATACTAGAGCATATAAAACATTAGTATAAAGTTCTTGATTGAATTTTCCACACTTCCCGACAATTGCCTTTTGTCATTTAAATACTGATAATGAAAGGGCAAAGAATAAATTTAATTTAGCATCTAATTCTGAGTGGATCTGATCAGTGTTATGGTAATAGTCCAGTTAAACAAGATGAAGTGTGTAGGGTTTATTAAGTCCTTACTTCAGAGTGTAAGCACCCTCTTAAAGGAAACTTGATTTGATGTTTCTGAAACTAGGTACATAGTTGAGAATACATTTATAAAGACACTCATTTCTTGGGATGTGCACTTAGATAGAATAATCTCACCCTGCACAATTAATGGTTTAGCTGTGACTTATTAAGAATGCCAGTTTTTCCAAAAGTCAGCTGGGATTTTCTGCCACTAACATACCATACCATACCATACTATAGTTTACATGCATTTCTTAGTTTGATTAACTTTGTCTCAATAAAAGCATTTTACATAACTGTTTTGAATAAGGCTGTTAAAATTCAATGAAATAGTTCCATAGATTGTCTGTTTTGTTAAAACAAAAACTGTATTCAGCCAGTAATAAAACTTGATTAAAGCTTATTGAATATATGATTTGGAAACTGGGGTAACATTTCAACTTGAGTGACAGAAATGTTCTGAAGATGATAAGAGCTTCCAAAATTCTTATACCAAATTTTATCAGAACTGCCATGGAAAAAAAGGGTAGGAACAGAACTGATAAACAAATTTGTAGTCAGGAAGGATTTTCATACAGCGTTGTCCTGAAGAACAATTAATTACTGTTTTACCCTAAACATAGCTCCCATTCTGACTGAAGTCTGTTTCCCAAAACTGACTGCATTTTTTGAAGAGCACAATGTCCAAGGCATAACGATATATGGATCATTATTGACTCAAAAGTGGCCTTTAGGAACCAGTGTTTTCAAGGTTCAAGTTTCAAAAGGATACCTAAGGGCCATGTTCTATGTGTGTTACCCCAACTTCCATGAAATCCAGAAATCTGGATTCCAGGAGAATTAAAACTCTTTGATCAGTTTGAAGGATGTGAGTGTGGGGAGAAGAAAATGGAAAGAGCTGGAGAAGAGGTGGAATCCCTTTGTTTATTTATTATAAAACATTAATATAATTTATTCTAAGGAAGGCAAAATCTCCTTTTTTTTTCCTATAACTTACACAGTTTTGAAAAATTCAAATAAATAATTCAGTAATCAAGAAAACACTTATTTGCATATTGAGGCATATATAAAACCTTATATAAATGTACGCTGTTTCTGAAATTTGTGAAGAATTATTCTTTAGCTTGTAGCTGTTTAAATGTGAAAGGAAGTCCTTTAAGTGACTAAAATTACTCCATTAATTATATTAGTCAATTCAAATTGATTAATTAAATTTTATTTAAGTTAGCATTTAGTGTTATACACTTTGTAATTATCATGTAATCATCATTCTTCAATCTATCAACCACAATTTAAAGCTATTATTCTTATCAAATTGTATTAGATGAAATTCACTTCATTATTATTCCTTTGCTTATGAAATAATTTTGTGATACACAAAGAAATGGTATAACATGGAAAGAAAGAAAATACTTCATGTAAGTATACATGTCACTTAGATAGGCAAACAGTTTGCAAAAATAACAGTGAAACACTGATTATATTATTAAAATCTTCCAACTTCAGTATTTTTTTTTTTTCAGCTGTAGGCTAAAAAAAACTTTTCTACCATTTGGTATATCAGCAGTAATAATAAAGCACTATCTCTCTTTCTCTCTTTACAATATTATTAGTTGAGACCAGATTTTATTTCTTTTTGGCTTTTTACATCCTTAGTATTTATTATTTTAATATTTACATAATCATAAGGAATAAGGCAGCTAATTTAAAATCTGAACCTTGGCAAAATACTCTCAGGTGTGAGGTTAAAAATAAAAGATATTCTGTGATAGATTGAAAAGTATATCATCCACACGTATTTTTCTCAAAAAAATAATAATACTGTAACTGGAGTAAGTATTTTATTCAAGAGAAAAAGAGCTTTAGGAATCTGAAAAAGTGAAAGATGTATTAGAAATTAAGTTCTAAAGTTATACTTGAATCTAAACAATAGTGGACAAAGCAGATGTGAAATTTAATGCAAATAATAAGAAAAGATTGTGAAAATAGAAGCATATATAAAAACAGAAAACATATTAATCTAGTTTTCAACTCCAAATTATTTAATTAAACTAGGGAGGAGGAACACCCTAAGAAAACACATGCTGCAGCCAGTCTTCCCCTCCTCAAAAAAAAAAAAAAAAAACAAAGGTAATGTAAAATTTTTCGAGGGTTATGGAGTACTGCTGGTGGGAAAAATAAGTATCATCTACAAGAATTTTAAAATCCTTAAACTTTGCTCTTTTCATAAAGGCACACAAGCAGAATAGACAGAACGTGATTTTTACATGGCATCCCAATGTTGTTTGTCCTTTCTAGCATTTCCAACATTTCTCTGGAATGAACCTAAAGTCTTCTTTCTCTGACAGTTCCTGATAAATGATACATCTTTTCTGGGTATGTCTTGTCTATTCCATTCACACTAGATAAAGAAGTGGAAGATGAAGAGAAACAAGAGGAAGAGGAAGAAGAATAAAAAAGAGAAGAAGAAAAAAATGCTTCAGAAGAAAACACACTCAATGGGATAATCATATACAGGTAAATTTTAAAATTTCATGCTTCTATGGAATCTTAGTTACTGTGTCATCTCCCAGGTGGCATGGACAATTTTATATTGAAATTCTCATAAAAAATTTCTTATGAATATTGAAGATTCATGAGACGAATGTTGCTTTCAACAGCCTCTTTTATTGCACAGCTTATACATAACATAACTCAACATTATACAACAATCATCCTCTCTTTATGTAATTATTTTATTCAGGTGAAATTTACAAAACATAAAATTAACCATTTGAGGTGAACAATGCAGTGGTATTTTGTACATTCACAATGTTGTGCAATTACTGCTTTTATCTAGTTCCAAACATTTTCATCACCGAAAAGGAAATCCCATATCCATTAAACGACTACTTTCTATTCTCCCTTACTCCCATTCCTTGGGAACCACCAATCTGCTTTCTGTCTGTATAGATTTACCAAGTCTATATACTTCATATAAATGGAATCATGCAACATGTGACATTTTGTGTCTAGCTTTTTTCACTTAGCATATTTTTAAGGATCAGCAACATTGTGGAATATATCAGTACTTGATTCCTTTTTGTGCCTCAACAGTACTCCATTTTACATATATAACACATTTTGTTTATCCATTCATCCAGGGCTGGTTTAAGGTATGTGAGGGCTCTAAACACTGATCATCTGTGGTGCTCCTTCCTCTGCTTACTTATGCATTTGAACAGGATATGTAAGTTATATATATGCGTGTATGTATGAGTGTATGTGTGTGTTAGCTATCCATGATGTAACTTCTTTTTAAACGTAATTATAATATTAGTGATTGAACACAAGAGTGGCATTTGCCGTTTTAGTGAAATGAGATGAACTGGATTATAAAATAAATTTTTAGTGGATGTGGGGTACTAAGATTTTTATTATATACCACATTTTCTACAAAAAGAATATTCCACATATTCTACATCAACAACAAAAAATGAGTCAGTGAACTTAGTTGTTTCAACAATCAATGCAAAATTCTATTGATTTCCAACAACAAAAAATTGACTTTCATCAATTTTGCTTTAAACAGCTCATACTTCAATTTTGATGCTTGTCTCATAATAAATGCTATGACTATAAATGAGCAAATGAAAAGATGTCATAAAAGCAATTTAATGATCAGATTACATTAAACTACAAAATGTAATTACATTAAATTAAAAATATTTCTTTCTATTCTTTGCTCTTACATATTCTTCAATGATTTCATCACGATTAAGCTACAAACAGTATCTACTTCCATACATAATAAGGATAACGAATGGAGTCTTTCTTGAATTATTGTTTTATGCTGAGGGTTTTTGGAAATGAGCATTCACTTGTAGAGTTTATGATCATTAAAGTTAAGAATATGTGTAAAATAATTTCAACATTGGGAAATATGCACTGTATTTTATCTTCTGTTATGGAATCATATAAGCCTACATGTGTAAAATTTGTCTTTCTGAATCTGTAAACTTAGTTCTCATGTGTTATGGATTGAATTGTGTCCCCCCAAAATGTGTGTCAACTTGGCTAAGTCCATGATTCCCAGTATTGTGTGATTGTTCACCATTTTGTCATCTGATGTGATTTTCTTATGTGTTATAAATCCTACCTCTATGATGTTAATGAGGTGGGATTAGTGGCAGTTATATTAATGAGGCAGGACTCAATCTACAAGATTAGGTCGTGTTTTAAGTCAATTTCTTTTGAGATATAAAAGAGAGAAAGCAAACAGAGAGACAGGGGGACCGCATACCACCAAGAAAGAAGCACTGCCAGCCTAGCGCCTCCTTTGGATCTGGGGTCCCTATGCTGAGAAGCTTCTCAATCAGGGGAAGATTGATGACAAGGACCTTCCTCCAGAGCCAACAGAGAGAGAAAGCCTTCCCCTGGAGGTGTTGCCCTGAATTCAGACTTCTAGCCTCCTAGACTGTGAGAGAATAAACATCTGTTTGTTAAAGCCATCCACTTGTATTATTTCTGTTATAGTCGCACTAGATAAATAAAACATTATGTAAGAATGAAATTGTTGCACTTCTCCATAAAGATTTGTATGTAAGTCATCAGGATAAGAATGCAATAATTTCTTGAATGCCTTCAGGCATTCTTCATCAGTATATCCACATTGTTTAAGAAGGAAATGTATTTGAAAGAACTTCATATACTTTTGCCCTTCTTTCCATGTAAGATTCAAGTGTATCAATGATAGTGTAGTATATGGTTATGCAAAATTGATCTCTGGCACTCAGTGATACTTCTGGAGCACTTTTGTCATTTGCTTGTTTCTTTCTAATGCTTCTGCAACAATGAACTGCTTGATAATCAGTATTTGACAGTATTTTTTTTTCTTGTGTTTTCAAATTTTTAAAAATCTCTTAAATTATGTAAATACTCTGTTAATGACTTGACTCATCCAATGAAAATGCTTCAATATATTATTCCACATAACCAACACAAATACATACTCTAGCGTTTGCAGGTTATCATACTTGGTAAAATAGAGGTTCAGCAAAAAAGAGGAAGACCCTCAATGAGATGGATTGACACAATGACTGCAACAATGGACTCCAGCATAACAATGATTGTGTGGGTGGCGCAGGACCGGGCAGTGTTTTGTTCTGTTGTACACAGGGTTGCTATAAGTTGGAATCAACTCCATGGCACCTAACAACAACATTAACAGTTTCTGTATTTTGTTGGCAATGTTTTCAGCTTCTCTTTTGGTATCTCCTTTTGGTATCTGGTCTTCAGCAATATTTTCTAAGGCGTCTAGAATCTGAGTGTATGATTACAGGATTGCACTTGTTGTTACAAGCATGTGCTTCCTAGTGTGTTTTAGAAAGACATTTTAATACTCAATCATTGCCTAAATATGTTTTAAGAACTGCCTTTTGGTGAGTAGAGGTGGCAAAAAATGTGTAGAGTAACTATACGGTAGAAAAATTCAACTCCTTCTGCACAACAATCTACTGTGCTACATCCTACAAGATTAAGTGAATGTGCAGCATATAGTACGAAAATGGCACAATCATTACATTCTAAAATTTTCTGTTGCATAGCTTTGTAATGCCCTGACATATTGGCAACATTGTCATAGAATTGGCTTCTGCACTTAGAAAAATCAATTTTTCAAACTTCACATAAATAGAAAAATTCTTGATCTGTAATTTCTTCACTGGTATGACTTTTTAAGCTAGTAAATGTCATATATTGCTCAAAAGATTTTCTGTCTGTTGGAGATACGTATCTTAAAACAATACTTAGCTGATTTGCATGAGAAAGATCAGAAGTGGAATCTACAAACTGAAATATCAAGCTGTACTTATTTCACTGAAAATAGTTGACTGAACTTCATCACTTACTAAGTTTATTAATTCTTCACGTTGTTTTAGACATATAAGATGGGTTGCCCTTTCCTATGATACCATATTTGGAGATATGACCTGCTAAAAATGGATCAAACTGAGCAACAAGTTCAAGTAAACCCCCCAAATTTCCATTTTATGGGGACCCAAACACTTCATTTCTTCCTCAAAAAGATAGTCCATGTTCAGCCATTGTCATAATGACAGCAACAACTAGTTTTAAAAGGGCTTTCCAATACTGATGTTCTTCATTAATTTGCATTTACAGTTCATGAGTTAAGCCAAAACCATGTCTTCGGTTTAAATACGACAGCATACAATCTCTGTGAATTGAACTGTTTTCATGTTTATCAATCATATTCAAGTTGCACCAATCACTAAACCATCCATAGCAAATTGAGAATTAAATGATTTAGGACTGAATAGTTTGCAAACAAAACAATATACAGAGCTGACTGATGGAGAACTCAGTAGCCATTCCCTCTTAAAATTTTCACCCATTAGCTTTGCACCCTACAATGTATTCTGGCTCCAGAACTTTGTTTGTTTATCATCCAGAGATTTTCGACACGAATTTTCAAATGGTCCACTATGATGTTGACAATCACTAGGCCCTCTTTCGATCCAATAATTTAATCCAATAATTTACATCATTAGAAGAGAAATTATTCCACAAAGCAGGATCTCTATTTCTGTTATTTATGGAGTCTGCAGATGCAACAATTTTAGATTCTAATTTTTTTTCACTTTTTACACCGTTATTAATTTTTTTTACTACAGCAGGGAATGGATGCAGAATTTGGAAAAATTCTCTTATATTCGTATTGCTATTAGTAATTTCAGCACTAGCGGTTCTAGGACAATGATTTGGACCCATTAAACTCGAGCGTTCAATGGAAGAAAGTCTCTTCTGATTCATTATGTTTTAAAAAGGAAGTTAATTTTGGAATTGTCTTTAAGGATTCACAAATCCTTTTCTTTTTATCTTCTGTGAGCTTTCGTTTTTGTGCTCCGCTTAGTTGTTGTCATTCCATTTTAACTGCTTATAAAATTATGCCACTTTTTAAATGTGATTTAAATTTGAATAATTGAAAAAATAATAAAATAGGTCAAATTTATAAAAATAAAATTTACATTTGAATTTGGACGTTATCACAAAAATCTATATTTTAAAATTAGTAAGTGGAAAAAAATTGATTTGGAACATGTAATTTTGTTCTTCAAGACTGAGTTAAAAAAAATTGTACTTACAATGCAGTTGGAAATAATTTCATTCATTTGTTATACGATGTTTGTTGGCAGGACCTTTGCAGATCTCCATGGGTGTTTTTCATCTTGAAATAATACTTAAAAACTTGAGCACTCACTCTCTGTCCTTTGATGATGCTTCTTCACAGTTCCTTGAACCACTGAAGCGGAGGAGAGTGATCTCTAAGAGCATGTATCTTAGTCATCTAGGGCTGCTACAACCGAAATACCACAAGTGGATGGCTTTAACAAAGAGAAATTTATTTCCTTACAGTAAAGTAGGCTAAAAGTCCAAATTCAGGGTGTCAACTCCAGGGGAAGGCTTTCTCTCTCTCTTGGCTTTATCAGTATTCACCCGGCCTAGGAGCTTCTCGGTGCAGGGACCCCGGTCCAAAGAACGCGCTCTGCTCCTGGCACTGCTTTCTTGATGGTATGAGGTCTCCCACTCTCTGCTTGCTTCCCTTTCCTTATATCTCTTGAGAGATAAAAGGTGGTGCAGTCCACACCCCAGGGAAACTCCCTTTACATTGGATGTGACCTGGGCAAAGGTGGTGTTACAATCCCACCCTAATCCTCTTTAACATAAAATTACCATCACCAAATGGAGGCCAACCACACAATTCTGGGAATCATGGCCCAGCCAAATTGATACACACATTTTTGGGGGGACATAATTCAAACCATGACAACATGACACATATACAAAGATAAGCTCAATCTGAAGACGTGTTTTGGTTCACTTTGGGCAGCACCAGATACGTCATAAGTCACTTGATTATAGTGCCAGTGGTGCATTCTTATGTGGTCAAGAGAGAGAATTAAATGTGAAGTTATACCCAATTGGTCTGAAATGAAAAGGAAAATATAATTATTACCATATACAAAATTTATAAAATAGTTTCATTTAGTGCCCTGACAGTTCCCTTCCACTGTGGTGCTCACTTTTCCTTGTGTCCCGTCTGCTTGTCATCTACTAGTCTTTGCTTGGGACAACTGGTGTCCCTGTTTTGTGAATGCCCTAAGCACGTGCTTACCTTGCCTTTTGGGTAATCCGTCCCTGCATTCATCCATTGCTGGACATTAGGGCTGTTTCCACCTTTTGTCTGTTAATAGTGCTGCTGTGAACATGCCTGTACATGTATTTGTTTGAGTCCCTGTTTTTAGTTATTGTGGGTATATGCCCTGGCATAAAGTTGCTGAGACATTTGCTAATTCTAAGGAGCTCTGGGTGGCACAATGGTTAAGAGCTCCACTGCTAACCGAAAGTTTGGTGTTTCAAACCCACCAGCCTTTACTCAGGAGAAAAGACCTGGCAATCTGCTCCTATGAAGATTTCAGCCTAGGAAATCCTATGGGACAGTTCTGTTCTGTCCTGTGGGGTCACGATGAGTCGGAATAGACACAACGGAACACAACAACAACAATGGTCATTTTATGTTTAACTTTTTGAGGAACCACCAAACATTTTTGCACAGTGGCTGTATAATTTTACATTTCCAGCAGCAATGTATGAAGCTACAATTACTCCTCATCCTTGCCAGCACTTCTTATTTTCCGCTTTTCTAAATTAATTATTATAGCCACCCCAGTGTGAAGGGGGACCTGGTGGTGCAGTGGTTAAGATTTACGGCTGCTAACCAAAAGGTCAGCAGTTCGAATCCACCAGCTCCTTGGAAATGCTATGAGGAGTTTTACTCTGTCCTATAGGATTACTGTAAGTCGAAATCAATTTTACGGCAGTGAGTTTGTTTTGTTTTGTTTTTAGTATGAAGTGATATCTCATTGAGGTTTTGATTTGCATTTCCCTAATGACTAATGATGTTGAGCTGTAATTATTTTTGGCCGTTGAAAAAATGATAGCTTCAAACTTATGATAATAGTTACCTTCTAAAATGTTTTTAAATTATATTTTAAAATTAGTAAAAGTAATGTGGGACTACCTTCAGGAAAAAAAATGTAAATCTGGAAAATTCAAATAGATTTAAGTTTAGGTAAGAATTTACTATATGGAAAAAAGAAAATAAAATGTATTGAAAAGTGAAAGGATGGAAATAAATTATTTTTATACATAATCATGTGGGTCCTAATTAAATTTAAAAAAGCAAGTCAAATCCCAAATTATCCTGAATAATATACTAAAAGTTTATGCATATGATAACCTGATATGTCTCCACTGATAATATATAT
>NW_004444243.1:1073885-1108673 GCF_000243295.1 Trichechus manatus latirostris
AGAAAAATTGTGAAGATAGTCCCAAGATTACCATATACCTCACATTCTGTTTCCCCTATTATTGCTATCTAACATTAGTATGGCAAATTTGTCATGTTAATGAAACATTATTAATACATTGTTATTAACTTAAGCCTAACTTTTTATTCAGATTTCCTTTTCTTAATTATATAATATCCTTTATCTGTAACAGGATCACCTCAAGGATAGCACATTATATTTAGTTGTCATATCCTCTTAGACTTGACAGTTTCTCAGTTTTTCCTTGTTTCTGATACCTTGATAGTTTTAAGGAGTACTTGTCAGGTATATTGTAAAATGTCCATCACTTGCAATTTGTCTGATGTTTATCTCATGATAAGCGGAGTTATGGGTTTTAAGGATGTTGTGTATGATTTTAATATCTTAGAAAATTAATAAAGAGATACTCAGATTTGACATGCATAAACTTGTTTAGTTTTTTGCAAGGTAGTCTTGACAAGGTACACAAGTAAGACCTCACAACATTTATTCAGAACTGGACTGTCAGATACTGTCAAAATCTTTAGACTTCAGGCTTTTACCTTTAAGGAGAGGAAGACTTAACCACAGCTCGAACTTGGTGGAGGTCCCTCATAGCTAGGGTCCAAGGTCAGCGATGGTAGACAAATCTCAGTTTCATCTCTGCCTTCTCTCAGTGAGTGAGCAGAAATTTAAGGTTTATATGTGAATTTGTCACCTTGGATCCACACAACAAGGGCTGGTGTGACATCAAAGACTAGTATGTTATGTCTTTTCTTCAGGGTTAGAGAGTAGAAAAATGATGTATCTTTTCTTCAAGGTTAGAGATTAGGGAGGTAGTTTAAAGATTAATTATGTAATATTTTCTTGTGTGACAGCATGCCAGGTCAAAGTGAACTTATTTATATTCTTTACATACTTCACATGCTTCCATGTCTAAGTTGAAAAATTTCGAAGTAAGTTTTCTAGTGACTTACAGGTTTCTAATGATTTATAATTAATATTAGCGTGCCTCACAAAGGTAGACATATTTCTATTTCTAAGTCCATATTGTGAGTGCTTATATACAGTGAAACCTGCGAGAGCTGGAACTTAATGGGACAGCCTTGTTTTTCCGGGTTTCACAAGCTTTCTGTCTTTGACAGTGTGCAGGCTTACCACTTTGCTATCACTCGTTTTAGTGGAAAATATTTGAGTTTTCCTTCTCTGACAGGTTTCCACCTTACACAGTTCTGGCTTTCACAGGTTTTACTGTATATGTATTTTGAAAGCATAATAGTGACTTATACCTTGTGGGATTTGAGAACATTATAGAAGCATACAAAATATAGGAGGAAGACCACAGAGGGAAAGTGTCATTTTCATCACATCATATAAAAGGTACATATTATTAACAAGAGTTTTCACTGTTGGTGTTAGTCATGATCACCTGACTGAGATAGTGCATATCAAGTTTCAAAATAACTCTTCTTTTACTGTTTTTGTACTATACTTTTTAGAAGCAACTCAGTATGTGCAATTCACACTAAAGGAGCTGTTGTAAGTTTTTCTGCAGGGGAGATGTATTTTTTCTCTCTCGTGTTTTTTCAGTTATGTGTCGAAATTCTGACGCCTTTATCTATAAATATGACTCTGTTCAGAAATACGGGGTTTTCTTTTGTTATGTTAGTGAAGTCATGCCAGTACAGGGTGAGTTCTAAACCTAATCACTTCTGAGTTATAAAAGAAGCAGAATAAACACAGAGATACTAACAGGAGGAAGACAGACACCAAGAAACACTAAGGAATGTCAAGGCTCCCCAGCAAACACCAGAAACTAAGGGAGGAGATGAAAAAAGGAATCGACATGGCTGAGATCCTGATTTGGACATTTAGCCTCCAAAACTGTGAGGAAATAAATTTCTCTTCTTTAAAGTCATGCAATTGTGGTAATTTGTTATGGCAGTACTAGGTAAGATATTCAGTCCTATTGCATATAGCATCATGGACTTGTGGATATTTATGCTTTACATTATAATCTAATCCTACTTTAATTATTTTTTGTTCAAAGTGTTCTATTTGAGATTCTTTTTTTTTTTGAGCATTTTCTTGTTTTCTGGCACTACAAGATACTGCATGCTCATCTTGTTTATTTCCTGCCTTAGTCCCAGAATCAGCCATTTTTCTGAGGAGCCCTGGTTCCTTTTATTGGTGAATGGTATTAGAAATCAAAATCTGGGTGCTAGATGTGATTCTTGTTACTGGGGTGTCTTTGCTTCTGGCCCTCTCAGCTGACAAAGCAATATGAGTGCATATACTAACACATGCATATGCACATATCTATAAATATCTTTATATGCAATCATCTCCATTGATATTAAGCTAAACATGAGTTCATATTGATGTCCCCAGCTCTAATCCATTACCACATAAATCATCCTAGCTTCCTCCCTTTGTTTATCTGTAAATTCCCTCGCCAAAGCAAGAAACCTGAATCCCACCATCTGTTACTTAATAAATTATTCAATTCAAATATATATATATATATATATATATATAGTGGTTTCAGATTTATTTATCCATATCACTGTGGAAACAACTTTATAAATGACTGTACAATGTTTATTTACAGTTATTTTGTCTTATTAAAATACAGTTAGATTCTTTTAATCCATTCTGCATTCTATCCTGGGGTCTCCTGACCTTTTAATTTTTCTTAAATTTGTTTACCTTAAAGTTTAATATTTGGGCTTTTGAGTTCTGTTTTTTTACACTTATGTAGTTTCATGTATCCACCATTACACTACCGTATAGAATAATTTCACCACCCTAAAAAAAATCTTGCGTGTTTCACTTGTTCAATAACCCTCCCCCTTAATCCCTGGCAACCACTGATGTATTTCCATCTCTACAGTTTTGCCTTTTCCAGAATGTCATATACACAAAGTCATACATTATGTACACTTTTAAAATTGACTTCATTAATTTACCCCATATGAATTTAAGGTTTATCCAAGTTTTTGTGTGGCTTGATAATTCTTCCCTTTTTATTGCTGAATATTTTTCTGTTGTATGGCTGTACCACAGTTTGTTTAACCATTCACTTGTCAAAAGAAATCTTGGTTTTTTCCAGTAATATTTTTACTAGGTGTGATGAGAAATGAAATTCTTACCTGTTCCTGATCTTCCTAAACCAAACCCATCACTGTCCAGTCAATTCCAACTCATAGCAACACTACAGAAAAGAGTAAAACTGCTCCATAGGGTTTCCAAGGAGTGGCTGGTGGATTTGAACTGCTGGCCTTTTGGTTAGCAACTGCAGCATGCTGTAGTTCTTAACCACTGTGCCACCAGGGCCCCTTCTTGACCTTAGGGGGAAAGAAAAAGCATCCAGTCTCTCAATTAAGTATGATGTTAGCTGTACAAAACTTCAGGTTTTTCTTATCAAATCAAAGTTTTCTTCTATTCCTCCTTTGCTAGGTTTTTCTAATCAATGAGTGTTGGATTTATCAAATGCCTTTTTTTTTTTTTTGGCATCAGTTGATACGATTAGATGATTTTTCATTTTTTAGCTTGTTAATGTAGCAGATTACATCATTTTCCAATATTGAACCAGTCTTGTATACATGAAAGAAATCCCCCTTGGTCGTGGGTATAATTTTTTTATACATTATTAGGTTCCACTTGCTAATAATTTGTTGTTGTTTTTGCACATATGTTCATGTGAGATATAAGTCTGTAGTGTTCCTTTTGCATCATGTCTTTATCTGGTTTCAGTATTAAGTGGAATTCTAGGCTCATAGGATGAGGCAAGTAGTATGTCTTATTCTTCTATTTTCTCAATGAGATTTTGGATAATTGCTATTATTCTTTAAATAGTATAATTTGTCAGTGCAATCATCTGTCTCTGTTGATTTCTTTAATAGATATATAGCTATTCTTTAATTTATTTAATAGATATATAGCTATTCAGCTTACCCATTTCTCTTTTTGTGAGATTTAATAGTTTTTAAGGAAGGTGTTATTCAGTTTCCATGTATTTACTTTTTTTCCTTGTTCTTTCTTTTAGTAATTCCTAATTTTATAGCATTATAATCAGAGGAGATACTTTGTATTATTTTGATGTTTTTGAATTTATTGAGGCTTGCATTGTGACCTAATATATGGTCTATTCCAGAGAGTGATCCATGTGTGTTGGAGAAGAATGGGTACTGTGCCTCTGTTGGATGGTGTGTTCTGTATACGTCTATGAGGTCAAGTTAGTTGATTGTGTTATTTAGATGTTCTGTGTTTTTTGCTGAGTTTCTTTCTAGTTTTTCTGTCCATTATCTAAAGTGGTGTGTTAAATTCTGCTATTATTGTAGAACTATTTCTATTTTCAATTCTGTTAGAGTTTTTTAAACGGATTTTGGAGTTCTGACATTACGTGTAATAATCTTTATGGTTATGTGTTCTTAGTGGATTGACCCTTTCATCTTTATATACTGCCCTTCTTTGTCTCTTATAATGGATTTTGACTTAAAGTCTATTTTATCCCAGAAATTATTATTGCCACTCCTGCTCACTTTTGATTAATGTTTGCTTGATATATATTTTTTTTCCATCCTTTGATTTTTAACCTATTTATGTCTTTATGTTTAAAGTGTGTCTCTTGCAGACAACATATTGATGGGCCATTTTTGTAAATTTTTTGTAGTCCATTCTTCCACTCTCTTGTCTCTTGACTGGTGCATTTAAACCATTTACATTCAATGTGGTTATCAATATGTATGAATTTACTGCTGCCATTTTATTATGCTTATTTTTGTTGTGTTAACAGTTTCTTTATTCTGCTTAATTTTCTGTGCTGAGTTCTTGTTTATGGGCATTATTTTCATATCCTTTGTTGTTGTTGGTTTTGTGTTAACTGAGTCTTTTTGATTTTCTTCTTTATTTTAGTGAGTAGATTTATTAATTTTCTTTGTGGTTACTCTGAAATTTATCTTCCTCAGTATAAAACATTCTGTTGTATCTTAATATCACCTTGACTTCTTCTTTTATGGAAGTTCTATAACTACACCATTTATTTTCCCTTTTTGTTTTGAAGTTGTCTTTATTTACAGATTGACACTTCTGGTTCCCTGTTTTCAGTTTTTCTGCTTTGTTTTACTTTATCTGGGTTGATATCTGGGTGGTGCTATCAGGTGTCTTAATCTCAGATTGTTATCTGATGTTGTTGGTTCTCTGTCCAAAGGACTCCCTTTCATATTTCTTGTAAGGTTGGTCTGGTTTTCACAAATTCCCTTAATTTCTGTTAACCTGGGAAAGTCCTAATTTCACCGTCATACTTGAAGACAATTTTGCTGGATATATGATTCTTGGTTGGCAATTCTTTTCTTTCAGGATTTTATATACGTCATGCCATCGCCTTCTTTCCTGCATGATTTCTACCAAGAAATCAGTGTTTAGTCTTAGTGGTGCCCCTTTGTAAGTGATATTTCATTTTCATGAGCTTCCCTCAGAATTCATTCTTTGTCTTTGGTTTTGGAAAGTTTGATTACGATATGTCTTGGTAACATTTCTTTTGAGCTCTATCTTGTATGGGATTCGTTGAGCTTCTTGGATGGAAACCTTCTCTTTCATGATATTAGGGACATTTTCTGCCAATAAATCTTCAAAAATTCTCTCTGTACTTTTTTTTTTCTCCTCTTCTTCTGGAATTGTTATTACACGTAAATCATTCCTCTTGATAGTGTCCAACTCTTAGGCTTTCTTCATTTTTTTAACTGATTGTTCCTCAAACAAGTTACTGTCAAGGGATTTTTACTCTATTTTGCTGATTCTTTCATCCATTGATTCAAGTCTACTTTTAGATCTTTCCTTTAGTTATCTATTTCTGATATTTTTTAATTTTCTGGATTTACTGTTGTTATTTTTGTATGGTTTCTAATTGTCTATTTTGTCATTTTGTTCTTGTGTTGTTTTCCTGAATTCTTCTAGAATTTTGTCTGTGTTTTCCTTGATGTCTTTGAGGATCTTATATATAAGTCTTTTGAATTCCTCATCAGACAACTCTATTACTATTTCTTCCTCAAGAAGGTTTTCTGCCCCTTAATTTTGCTCACTTGTTTGAGCCATCTAATCTTGTTTCTTCATTTGATTTGTTATTGTCTGTTGTCTCTGAGGCAATAAAGTGTTAATTTAATTAACTAATTAATTAATTTACTAATTTATATAGTTCTTTATTGATTGTATTGTATGTTTGTTTTGTGCTGATTTTTTAGTTTTGTTTTGATGTATCAGGAGCTTTCTTTCTTCTTTTTTCTTTAGAATGTCTTTCTTCCTTTGTATTATTTTAATTGTTCTTGTTTTGTATCTCTGGTCTATGTGTGACTTTGGTGGTGTCTGTTGGTTGGGCATGATTTCCTCTCACTAGTGGTTATGGTGAGTCACACCCATGTGCGAGTCCTCTGTGGTTAGGCTCATACAATTTCCCTTACTGGATTGAGTGGAGGTGGGAGAGCAGATTGTTTCCCTGATATTAGGTGACAAATGTTGGGTGATCATGGTCCCTCCACAACCCTTAGGGGACAGTGGAGTCCTTCTAGGTTGGTGCTAGCATTAGTGCATTCTCTGGAGGTTAGGGCAGGATGTCTCCCTATCTACTGTGAAGGAGTTCTACTCAAACTGATGGGGTAAGCTTGTTGTGTGTGCACAGATTTGCATCTCAGTAGGTGGTAAGGTATCAAGGGGTTTCAACGCAAGTTCAGATAGCCTGTAGGAAATGCTTTGGTGTGGGATGTGTGACGCTGCCAGGCGGATTTTGGATGAAGGCACTAGGATCTCATGCTCATTGTTTGGCAGAAGTGCAGATGGTGCCTATTGGGATGTGACTGGTGTTGCTGATGAGGTGATGTGTCTGGCTGGCTGGTCACTGGGTGTGGGTACAGGGAGCATTTTTGCTGGTTGTTGGGTTAGGAGCTCTGTATGTGCACTGCTGGTTGCCAGGTGATAGGGATGAGGGTGTATGGGTCACCAGTCACTGAGTGGGTGGCACAGGAGCTACCACCCCTGGTTGCTGGGCAGGCAGGACAGCAGGAGGGGGAGAGGTGAGGAATTTTGTGCCTCTGGTTGCTGGTCTGGTAGCAAGAGCTCATGCTGTTGATCACTGGGTGTGCGGGGAGGCACGGCGTTGGGTGGGGCAGCATAAGTGTAGGGGTGTGCAGAGTGGGTATGACCCTAGAGTTACTGGTCTGATGGTGTGGGAGTGAGTGTCACAGGTTGACAGGTGGTGGGGAGGTGGGGGCACACCACTGATCACCAGGAGGGCGGGGGGAAGAAAGGGGAAGCATGTTCCCCCATTCTCTGGTGTGTGTGCCAGGGCACTCCTTACAGAGTGCAGCCAGCACTCAGGACCTGGCCCCCATCAAATGTGAGGAGGGGGAGATTGTCCAGAGTCCAGCTGGGTGGAGGATTTCTAACTGCCACTCCAAGGATCTCCACTCTGCAAGTGCCACCTTCCCAAAGGATCATGGACTTCTGCTAGTGAGTAGTTCTGTCCCTACTTTGTGGCTCTCTCTCTGCTCTATAGTTGCATGGATCCCTAGGTCTCTCGTTCACCTCATGCACTTTCCCTCCTTTAGAACCAGTTCATTTTCTTCTCATCTGCATCAGTCTGGGTTTGTCTATACATTATCTCATCTCCTGTTGGGGACTCCATGATATTGCTTTCCTGTACTCCTCACCGAGGAATGCTGCTTGCTTTGTCTCGCAATGGCCATGTTGCGCTGCACTGGCTGGCAAAGGCACTATGGTCCATAAGTCTCCTCATTAGCTGTTTTCATTCAGTTTCTTCTTCCATTTGGTGTTCGATCTAATTCTTCATCCTTCCATTTGCTGTTCTGGGTTCCCAGATTGTTATCTGTATCTGTTTCACTTGGTTTCTTGGTTCTTGGCTGTATGCGGACAGCATGGGGTGTATGACTTAGGCACCTCCTTGGACAATCTCCTCTCCTTTACTTTTGAAAGTTAATTTTTTGCTCCACGTAAGATTCTAAGATGGGTTTTTGTTTTTTTCTTTCAGCACTGTAAATATTTCACTCTGCTCTCTTCTTGTTACATTGTTTCTGACAAGAAATTCACTGGTATGTATTTTTTTCTTATTTTTTTATAGTAAGGTTTTTATTTATGTATTTATTTTGGTCCCCTTCATCTTTCGCCAGGTTTTTTTTTCTCTTCGTCTTTCGTTTTCTGCAGCATAAGTATGATATGGCTAGGTGATTTTTTTTTTTTTTTTTTTTAATCTTTCTTGGTCTTTTTGAACTTTGTTGGTGGTTAGATTTTGGTCATTAATTTTTGGAAATTGTATGCCATTATTACTTCAAATATTTTCTCTTTCTAACCCTTTCTTCAAGTCTGTTCTCTTTTATAAGACACTACTCTAATAGAATTAGGACACACCCTACTCTGGTATGAAGTTTTGTTAACTGATAATATCTTCAAAGTTCCTATTTCCAAACATGGCCATGTTCACCGATACCAGGGGTTAGCAACTTTACTATACCTTTTTGGGGGACACAATTAAATCCATAGTACCACTCTTGGCTTTGGGATTCTCTAAGTAATTCTCCCCTGAGAAAGTCTGTGTTTTGCAGCTCTTTCAGCTGAAATCCACTGTTTATATACTAAGGTCCTGTTAGTATAGTGCTAAGGTGTGGGGGTAGGAAAGCATTTTATAATCTTCGCATTAAATCTCAGTGTTTTATTGGGCATGTGTCTTTGGGCTTTGACCTTCACAAATGTTTATCCGGTGGTATAGCTTTTTTTCACCTTTTCTTCCTACTAAGTTTCCTCCTGTAGTATTCTCAATCACCTATTTCTTTGAAGCCTTGAGCACAGTTGACTATATCCCAGTCCCACCCATTAGGGGAAATAGGAAGCTTGGGGGTGGGGCGATGGAGTTGGAGGAATGCTATTTTGCCTACTGGGATAATGCTCTGGCAAAGTTTTTCCCCAGGCACATGATTATTGGTTATGGCTAAGCTTCTGGAAATATTTCACAACGATTACTCTTCTCTTCCCCATGTAGGATCAAAAGGAGATCTTTTTGAGATATTCACCACAAGAATGAGACTGGATAACTTATGTTAAGCATGCAAATGTAAGGGTCCTGTAAAGGCTCTGAGCCACCAAGAGTTTCTCATGCACATATTAGTTCATCTGAATCCTCCAACAATTAGTAGACATTGCCGTTTATTTGTTTCTATCAGTTTATAGCTCCATAGACTCCTGTTCCAGGTAAACAGATCTCCATTGTGTCTCTTTTCAGATTTTAGAATGGCGGTTTTCCCTGCAAACTCAATTCTCAAATGAGTGGAAGAAAAATTTTTGTTTATCAGTTTGTACTGCTTTTTTTTGTAGTGTTGTTGTAAGGACAGGAGCAACAACTTCCATGTATATATGTATATATATACATATATATATATATGTGCATATATATGTATCAGATTCAAGACCAAAACTCATTATTTAATTTAAAAGACTCTTTTAATCAGTGTTTATTTTAATGACATTGGAAAATATGCACAATATAGTGCTAAATGAAAAAGGCCAGATTCTATGATATATGAAAGTTTATAAAACATTATCTATTCCATGTAAGGTAATTGTTATGGAAGACTTGAAAAATACCAAAATAGCAGTTATTTTTGGGTAGTAATATTACTGTAGATAATGTTCTGTCATTGTTTTCCCCTAAAATTGTTCTCTAATAAGCATTTGTTGTTTATTGTCACACATGTAAAAATGCTATATATATTTTGTTAATTGCCGTAGAGTCTATTCTGATTCATGACGACCCCATGTGTGCAGAGTAGAGCTACTCCATAGCATTTTCAAAGCTGTGACTTTTTGGAAGCAGATCACCAGGGCTGTTTTCCAAGGTGTCACTGGATGAGTTCGAACCGCCAACCTTTCAGTAGTGGAGCCCTAAACCATTTGTGCCACCTAGGGACTCCCAACATATATGTGTGTGTGTGTGTACACACACACACAGGATACGTTTGTAGTGTACTAACGTTATTATCAGGAGCATGTCAGCATATAAACTACTTTAAGGAAAGATTTAACCAATTGGTTCACCCCTTTAATAATAAAAAATTAATGATATAATACCATCATTTAGTAAGTACCAAAATTTACCAAGCCATTAATCAATATGTAATTATTGTGATAAAGGTGTTTGTGCTGGAGAAGTTAATCAAGGCTGTGAGAAACTGGGTCTTGAAGGTTGATTACAATTTGAATAATAAGATGGAGATGAGAGAAAAGTTATTATATATATATACATATACATATGTGTATATGTATGTATAAGTATCTACCTATCTATCTATCTATCTATATATGATTTTTCTTGTTCATGTGAGGAACCGTTATTCTGACTGGGATAAAAGAGGCCGTGAAGAATTACCTGCAAATGTTATTTGTGAATTATTTTACAGAGGTCACTTAAGAACAGAGTTCCTCGCACTCCTTAAGTACATGTCAATTGGTTTTTACAACACACCCAACTCCTACAGTGTCCTATTATTTATAGCACTTAACTAGGTGTCATAGATAATGAGAAGAGATTGTTCAATATATCTGACAGTAATTCAGCAAGTTGTCAAACTAGATTATCAGCTCCATTAAAATTCAATCAGACACAATAAATGTGACACTTGATTAATTTCACCATACGTTGGCTGCAGTTTGACCTCCTGTGGAGAAAAAAAATATATATACATATATGTATGTACCAAGAAGAGCTATACACACACACAAACACACGTATACACACAAAATTACTTTTGGGAGGAGCTTCATTTTTAAATGTGAAGCCAACATTAAATGTTCCCAGTGACTTTGTTTTTGTGTTATTTTTAAATACTACAATGACTTTCTTGGCTGAGCATGGAGAATTCATTGTTATCTTCACATCTGCATGTATACTTTTAGTGAAAATGACAGGCCAGATTTCTCATCTATGACACAAGGAAATCAAGCTTGCTTTGTAAGTCTGTAAAATAAGTGGTTTACATGAACGTGAGGTTTTCTTTCTCAGGCAAATAGACCACAGGGCTTATGTGTTTTGATTACGGAAGTAAAAATTTCTGGTTGTAAGCACAAATGTTTCTCACTTTAGGGAAAAAAAAGTTATAGGGAAAATGGCCTGTTTTTCTGAGGACATTGTGTGCCCATTTTTTGAATATCTTTGATATATGTCCAAATACTTTTCATGGAAGCAGTAGTCTGGAAATCAAACAACATATTGCATTGGGCAAATCTGCTGAAAAAGACTTCTTTAAAGTGTTAAAACGCAAAGATGTCACTTGGAGGACTAAGGTACTCCTGACCTAAGCCATGGTGTTTTCAATCGCCTCATATACATGCGAATGCTGGACAATGCATGAGGAAGAGTGAAAAAGAATTAATGTCTTTGAATTATGGTGTTGGCCAAGAATACTGAATATATCATGGACTGCCCGAAGAACCAACAAGTCTGTCTTGGAAAAATTACAGCCAGAGTGCTCCTTGGAAGCTAGGATGGCCAGACTTTGTCTCACATGCTTTGGATATGTTATCAGGAGGAACGAGACCCTGGAGAAGGACATTATGTTTGGTAAAGTAGAGGGTCAGCAAAAAAGAGGAAGACCGTCAACGAGATGGATTGACACAGTGGCTGCAACAATGGGATCAAACATAACAATTGTTGTGAGGATGGTGCAGGACTGAACATTGTTTTGTTCTGTTGTACATAGAGTCACTGAGTTGGAACCGATTCAACGGCACTTAACAACAACAACAACAATCCTTAGGTCGTGCAAACGGTTAATGTGGTTGGCTGCTAATCAAAAAGTTAGAGATTTGAGTCCACCCAGAGGTAGCTCAAAAGAAAGGCCCGGCAATATACTTCCAAATAGTCAGCACTGAAACCCTGTGGAGCACAGTTCTACTCTGACACACATGGGATTGCCATGAGTTGGAACCAACTTGATAGTAACTGGTATGTATATACATTTGATATACATGAAGTCAACATCTATTCCTGAATAAAATATTTTCCTTAACTTTAAGGTTAAAATGTATCAAATAAAAACAAATCTAAACTTAAAAAAAAAAAAAAAACCTGTTGCCTTCGTGTCAATTGCACACACAAGATTATTACATTAGGGAGAATGCACAGCTCTTAGAATCTGTAAGAGTCTCAAAATAAAACATAAAAAAAGCTTTTTGAATATAGAAAGGGTAAGCAAAGCTAGGAGCCCCTGGGTGGTGCAAACAGTTAAGTACTCAACTCCTAGCTGAAAGGTTGGCGGTTCAAACCCACCCAGAGACACATCAGCAGACAGACCTGGCAATCTGTTTTCGAAGGGTCACAGACTTGGAAACTCTATGGAGCAGTTCTATTCTGCACATATTGGGTGATTATGAGTCAGAATCAATTGGATGGCAACTAACAACGACAATAAGCAAAGTTATAAGAAACTTTTAAGAGGAAATTGGGCTATCAAGATATACTGAGCAGATAGCATGATAGACTTGCCTGACAGGAAATATTTCTCACAGTTGTCATCCTATTCTCAGGATGAGCTGTTAAGGAGGTGTGTTCTTCATTTCAGTGCTTGTTCAGACTTGGGAGCAAGCCAAACTTCAGGGGCCTGTAAAGAGGGAGAAGCCTGACTAAAATTTGGCCAAGCCAAGGAAGAGTATAAGAAATGAGAGACTATGAACACTTGATCAGTCCCCACTATGGTTTAGGAAAGAGTCAGTCATTAAACAGTTTTAGGGCTGGAGTCATTACGAAGTTGAGTTTGGTCAAAATAGTTTTCATGGGTAGGCTGGTCTTCATATACTTGTTGGCCTTGAAACAATAGCTGTATTGTCTGTTGAACGTGTTGTCAGACAGATAGCTCTTGGAGGGTCTTAGAAATGAGACGTATGCCTAGGAATAAAAAAAAATAATAATACAAAATTAAAAAAAAATAAAGGTTGAATTGTTATTGTTATTGTTGTTAAGTGCCATTGATTCTGACTCATAGCAACCCTATGTACAACAGAGCGAAATACTGCCCAGTTCTGTGCCATCCTCACATTCATTGCCATGTTTGAGCCCATTGTTGCAGCCACTGTGTCAAGTCATCTTATCAAGGGTCTTCCTCTTTTTCGTTGATCCTCTACCAAACATGATGTTATTCTCCAGGGATTGGTCCCTCCTGATAACATCCTCGAAGTGTGTGAGACAAAGTCTTGGCATCCTTGCTTCTAAGGCGCATTCTGGATCTATTTCTTCCAAGATAGACTTGTTCGTTTTTCTAGCAGTCCATGGTATATTCAATATTCTTCCCCAACACCATAATTCAAAGGCATCAATTCTTCTTTGGTCTTCTTTATTCATTGTCCAGCTTTCACATACCTGTGAGGCAATGGAAAACATCATGGCTTGGGTCAAGCATACCTCAGTCCTTAAAGTGACATCTTTGTATTTTAACACTTTAAAGAGGTCTTTTGCAGCAGATTTGCCCAATGCAATGCGTCCTTTGATTTCTTGACTGCTGCTTCCATGGGTGTTGATTGTGGGTCCAAGTAAAATGAAATTATTGACAACTTCAGTATTTTCTCCAGCTATCATGATGTTAGGAAACCCTGGTGGAGTAGTGGTTAAGAGCTACAGCTGCTAACCAAAAGGTAGGCAGTTTGAATCCACCAGGTGCTGCTTAGAAACCCATGGGGCTGTTCTACTCTGTCCTATAGGGTCACTAGGAGTTGGAATCAACTCGATGGCAACAGATTTCTTTTTTTTTTTTTTAATCATGGTGTTGCTTATTGGTCCAGTTGTGAGGATTTTTGTTTTCTTTATGTTAATATGTAATCCATACTGAAGGCTGTGGTCTATGACCTTCGTCAGTAAGTGCTTCAAGTCATCTTCACTTTCAGCAAGCACGATTGTGTCATCTGCATACCACAGGTTGTTAATGAGTCTTCCTCCAATCCTGATACAGCATTCTTCATCGTATAGTCCAGCTTCTTGGATTATTTGCTCAACTGTACAGATTGAATAATTATGGTGAAAGGATACAACACTGACCCACACCATTCCTGATTTTAAACCACGCAATATCCCCTGGTTCTGTTCGAATGACTGCCTCTTGGTCTATGTACAGGTTCTGCATGAGCACACTTACGTGTTCTGGAATTCCCATTCTTCCCAGTGTTATCCATAATTTTTTATGATCCACACAATCGAAAGTCTTTGCATAGCCAATAAAACACAGATAAGCATTTCTCTTATAGTCTCAGCTTTCAGCCAGGACCCATCTGACATCAGCAATAACATCCCTTGTTCCATGTCCTTTTCTGAATCTGGCTTGAACTACTGGCAGTTCCCTGTTGATGTACTGCTGTAACCATTTTTGAAGGATCTTCAGCAAAATTGTGCTTGCGTGTGATGTTAATGATATTGTTCAATAATTTCCACATTCTGTTGGATCACACTTCTTTAGAATAGGCACAAATATGGATCTCATCCAGTCAGTTGGCCAGGTAGTTGTCTTCCAAATTTCATGACATTAAATGAGTGAGCACTCCCAGAGCTGCATACAGTAGTTGAAACATTTCAGTTGCTAGTCTGTCAATTCCTGGAGACTTGTTTTTCCCAATGCCTTCAGTGCTTGGACTTTTTCCTTCTGTGCCATTGGTTCTTGATCATATTCTACCTCCTGAAATGGTTGAACATCCCCCAATTTTTTTTTTTGGTACAATGACTCTGTGTATTCCTTTCACTTTCTTTTGATGCTTCATGCATCTTTTAATATTCTCCTGGTAGAATCCTTCAATATTGCAAATCAAAGCTTGAATTTTGTCTTCAGTTCTTTCAACTTAAGAAATGCCAAGCTTATTCTTCCCTTTTGGTTTTCTATGTCTACGTCTTTGCACATTTCAATATAATAAAAGTTTGAATAAGAAAGTAAAACAAGATTTGAGGTTTGAAGGGAGCCAGTAAAGCAGATTTTAATACATTGGACTCAAAGCATCTTTAAATAGCTTGCATTTAATATTTTCAACCTTGCTGACTAATTAATACATAATTTGGAAAACTTATGTTTTGATTATATATGACTTTATTGCCAATATTATGAGTCATGGGCATCCAGGAAGTGTTTTGAAGGTAATTGCTTCCCATTTTTCTTTGGTTGAGAGATGGACGGATTGCAAGCAAAAGCACATATTTCTCAGCAACTATTTAACTGATTTAATACATTAGTTATGTAATAACTCCATGATAATAAAATATTTTAGAATATCTGTGTCAGGTGAACCCTATGCAAGGCAATACCCAGGAAGAAGATATATAAAGTATGTCCCAACCAGATACATATTAATAATCAGCTAAATTCTATTCTTGGTAAAATACAGGGTCTAGAAGTAAAGGAAGACATTCAACGAGATGGATTGTCACAGTGGCTACAACAATGTTTCAAACATAGCAACCATTATGAGGATGGCACAGAACTGGGCAATATTTTGTTCTGTTTTACAGAAGTTCACTATGAATCTGAACCAACTCGACTGCACCTAATAACAACTACCTTGTGTTGAATATTAAAGCTTTGCAAACAGAAATCTTACTTTTGGTATTATTAAATGAAATGTAGATTTTGTAGCTGAAAGAGAGTAGTATCAGTCATGTCTTTTGCCATGATATGGCTCTTGAAGGCAAAAGACATAGTATAATTCATAAAAAAGAACAATTATGTAAAGTTTAGGGAATATATTCTTACCTTTCCATCTCCAGCAAGAAGTTGTGACAGAAGAAGTAAGCTTTGCTACAAATTGTCAGAAAGAATTTAAGTAAATGAAATTCAGAGATCTTTTGGACATTGCATTAAAAGTACTGATTGAGTAATTAGTGCTGTGGAAAGTGTACTTTAGATATTTTGACAAAGATATTTCATATCAGTCAGTCAAAATGCCTGTCTTAAAAGAGTTGTTTGTGGGAGAAGTATTCATTTACTGCAAATATATTATCCATATTCTGTTGAAAGCTTTTCTTCCTTTCTTTCTTTTTTTAATAGTAGATGTCATAACATAGAGATACATGGTTTGAACAAAGACCCTGATAGGATGAGATGCATGATGGAATCAACAGAGTTAAAAATATAATTAGTTTAATATAATCCATGTAGATTTACCTTTTAGGTATAGTAATCATCTGCTTGTACACTAGTTAAGAATTAGCATAAAATCAGAAAAAAAATTAAATGAACTTGATATTTGGTATGTCAAAACATGCTAAGAGATAGTTATCGTGGGAAAAAATAAAATAACATGGTATCTTCTCACACTCATTGTAAGAGTTAGTGTTTATTTTGTAATGTCACAGAAGACAAAGATCTATATTTTTTCATTGCTTAGGACATCTAGATATCTTAATCTGACCCTGCTCATTATGTAGAAAATGAGCCATGTATAGATTTGTGCCTTACTGACCATGAACAAATTAAAGAAACTACTTCAGGCCTCTCAAAATTACTAGGACTATT
Source organism: Trichechus manatus latirostris (assembly GCF_000243295.1). Taxonomy (NCBI): domain Eukaryota; kingdom Metazoa; phylum Chordata; class Mammalia; order Sirenia; family Trichechidae; genus Trichechus; species Trichechus manatus. Next base: position 1,090,427 of record NW_004444243.1, read on the forward strand.
AAGTCTGAAACAAGATAAAAGAAATGATCCCCTACCAAAGTCATTTCAGTGCCTCTGGGGGAGGAGTAGGGTTGGCTTGGGTCCTGAAATGTTAACCAAGAAACAAAGATCAAGTGCAAGAAAAGGCAGCACCAAGTGCAAAAGGATGGCAGCTGTTTCTCCACATCCCTTCTATGCCTCTGCATGGGTTTACAAAGGGAGCTTCCTGTCATTCTTGACCACGTGTGGTCAGAAGAAAGAGAAATTGAAGTGGTTACATAATATTTATAAAAGTATAGCAGAATATTCTATGACTATGAGAGATTGGAGAGATCTGTTTAAAGCCACACATAGTATTAATTCACAAGGCGTGATGCTAATCAATTTGTTTATCAATTTTGCTTATGGAGACTCAGAGATAAATGTTACTTAATTGCACTTCTATTATTATGGATCTTTTTCAATTACCATTCTTTTCATTGGTTTATATTCATTACAATTATTCTAACCGTGCACATTCTATTTGCATATACTTAAAACCAAACCCATTGCCTTCCAGTTGATTCTAACTCATAGCAACCCTGTAGGGCAGAGTAGAACCTCCCGCTAGGGCTTCCAAGGCTGTAATCTTTACAGAAGCAGACTGCCACATCTTTCTCCCACAGAGCTGCTGGTGGGTTCAAACCTCAAACCTTTCCCTTAGCAGCTGAGCACTTAACCACTACAGCACCAGGCTATCTTTCATATACTTAATTTAATTAATTTTTAATTAATATTTTTGATTAAAAATATTTTTACAGCAATATGTAAAAAAAGAATTGCCATAGCGGTGCTTAGAAAAATACCTCGTGGGGGGAGGGAGTGGTTGGCAAACAAACATAGAAGATGTGTGTTATTTTCATAAACATATGGCAGATCTAGTTCATTTCCAAACTACATATGCTGAATTGATAACATACGGTACTACAGTAAAAATAATTTAAAATCTACTAATGAGGTCCTTGATCAAATGGCCTGTGTTCTCCAAGCCATTAGGGAAGAGGTTAACTAATTTGTTAGTGATTATCACCCACTGCCGTCAAGTCAATTATGACTCATAGTGACCCTTTAGGGTTTCCAAGGCTGTACATCTCTATGGAAGCAGATTGCCATATCTTTCTCCCGAGGAGCTGAGAGTGGTTTGAATTGCCAACCTTTCGGTTAACAGTAGATTGCTTTAACCACTGCATCACCAGGGTATTAGGCCCACGTAAGTATGAGACATTAGTTAAGCCCAAGGAAAAGGAAACTGATTTATTTACTTTTGGCTTTCCTCATATGCAGCTGTTAGGTGTCGTCCAGTTGGTTCCAACTCATAATGACCCTATGTACAAAAGAACAAAACACTGCCTGCTCGTATGGATTCTTCCTGATCGTTGTTATACTTGAGCCCATTGTTGCAGCCACTGTGTCAATCCATCCCCTTGACGGTCTTCCTCTTTTTCGCTGACACTCTACTTTACCAAACATGATGTCCTTCTCTAGGGACTGGTCCCTCCTGATAACATGCCTAAAGTATGTAAGATGAAGTCTCACCATCCTCCTCTCTTCTAAGGAGCATTTTGGCTGTACTTCTTCCAAGACAGATTTGTTTGTTCTTTTGGCAGTCCATGGTGTATATTCAATATTCTTTGCCCACATCATAATTCAGAGGCGTCAATGCTTCTTTGTTCTTCCATATTCAGTGTCCAGCTTTTTCATGCATATGAGGTGATTGAAAAAAACATGACTTGAGTCAGATGCACCTTAGTCCTTAAAGTGGTATCTTTGCTTTTTTAACACATTAAAGAGGTCTTTTGCAGCAGATTTTCTCAATGCAATGTGTCATCTAATTTCTTGACTACTGCTTGCATGAGTGTTGATTGTGTATCCGAGTAAAATGAAGTCCTTGACAACTTTCTTTTCACCATTGATCATGATGTTGCTTACTGGTCCAGTTGTGAGGATTTTTGTTTTCTTTATATTGAGGTGTAATCTATACTGAAGCCTGTGGTCTTTGATCTTCATCAGTAAGTGCTTCAGGTCCTCTTCACTTTCAGCAAGCAAGGTTGTGTCATTTGCATAATGCAGGTTGTTAATAAGTCTTCCTCCAATCCTGATGCCGCATTCTTTTTCATATAGTCCAGTTTCTCAGATTATTTGCTCAGCATATACATTTTGATTATTTATTACATATTTTCAATACAATCTTTTTTTGTTTGTTTCCATGTGATCATCAATTCTATTGTCAAAGCAAGGATTTTTATATTTGCATAACACTTAATTTGCAGTTAACTTTCACATACTACTTCACATCTTCCTTACAACAGCCATGTGAAGTAGGTAGATTGGGTCTTATTTTCTAATTTATTTACTAAGAAAGAAAACAAGACTTAGCCAACTTGGTCAAAATCCCTATTAGTAGATTAATCCCCAGTAGCCTATTTAGTAGAACATTTGGAATCAACCACAGACCTTTTTATTTCAACCCATGGGCTTTTCTTTTTTTTAAAAACCACATTTTACACATATAATTTTTGTCCAGTTTCTAAATGTTTTAAGCAGATCTCCTTTGTTTTATTTTCACCTTTGTGAGATGGTCATAATTTTAGGGTTGCGCTAATGCAATAGGAGTAGACAATGTAAAACTCAGAATTTTTAAAACTCTTGTTCTAAATTATTGGTTTTTCTCCATTTCACAACTTCACTAGTCTCAGCAAGACTGTAAAATCAGGACACATGTACAATATGTTTAACAAATACTAGTCTGATATTTTATTAGTTACAATATACTTAGATATTGAATACAGTATTCCATCTGGATCATCTCTCAATTAAAATTTCTAACTCTGTGCCAGATTTATATTATTTTTCTGCTTAGAAGTGTTCTGCACTAACATTGTAAAATGTTAGAAATTTAGCAAAACATACCTTATTAAATATTTGGAAATGTAGGAAAAGCAGATTGAGAAAATATATATACATACAATTCATTCATCCAGGAATAGCAATGCTTAATATTTTAAATACAGTTTTAATATTTAAAATTAATATCAAATATGTAATGCTTCAGATTTATTGTTTATTGGATTTACTTTTAAATATACTCATATTATTTATAAATATTTACAATATTTTACATGTGCCTATATACAAACACCACCCATTTACATATAAAGATGTTCGTATCATTAAAAACATTGTTTTAAATATTGTCTCTCCCACTTAGCATAGGTTTATGAGCATTCTTCTGTTATTCATTTTTTTCTCAAAATACAATTGAGATAATATTGAGAGTACAGAAAACACTAAAATTTTAATGTACCAAGATTGATGTGGCCATTGGCTGTGGTTGAACTTTTAAATCGTTTCTTTGAGTACAGGAACACCTCAGACATATGCCCTCTGCTTATCCCAGTTCCCCAATATTTCACTCCCATGTCTGGTGTTCTAGGATTCACTTATCCCCACTCCAATGCCTTCCCAAAAATAGAGTCAGAGTGCTTTATAAATTCATACTTTATGATATTACTGTGCTAATTGCTTCTCATTTTTCTCTAGATATAAATACTTTAAGACCTCATCAGGTCTTTCAAGGTGCTGCAAGAACTGGCCCCTGTCTGCCTCATCATCCTCATAATCCACCTAGTGTTTCTCGCCATGTTCCAACCACATCTGCCAAGCTCCTTCCCACTCCACAGCCTTCACATGCATTGTTCTCTCTGTCTATGATCCTCCACAGGTGTTATACTAGCTAATAACAGCTAGAATGATAGCTAATGCTCTTGACAGTCTAATACAGTAGGTTGAAAAAACACATATTCCATTTAATATAACATTTCTTTGCAGGAGGTAGATTAAATATAATGGTTAGAAATTTACAGATTAGGACAGTACAGATTTACAGATTAATTTAGAATCATAATTTACTTAAAAATCACATGGTTAGTTTAGAATAGAACCAGGCCATTTAACATTTCCTGGGAAACTCCTTTCATCCTTCAAGCGTCAGCTTAAATGACATCTCCTTAAAGGAAGTCTAGATGGATCCCAGACTACGCTACTCTTAAATTGCAGTTTGTATCTTTATTTTAAAATCAAAACTAAATACTTATTTGCATTTTGGTTTAGTATCTTTACGACCCCGCACTTTAGAATCTCATAAGAATGGGTATTTTGCCTTTCCTTTTTATGTGTCAATCTCGGCTATTATCATAGTGGTTACCACATAGCAAAATTAATTATTGTTTTCAATGCACTAAGTAGTGGGGATTTATTACTTAAAAACAAAACAAAACAAAAATTCTGCCATCCTGGAGTTTACAGTCCACATGGAAGACATCCAGGATGCAGTATGTTAATGACAGTCATTCTTTCTACTTTAGTTTCTTACCATTGTTTTCTGGGGTTTGTAACCCTGAATGGGTTTACAATCCATTTATTTTGGCAAAATTTTTAAAAAGATATAAAATGGAGACAAGGCTTTAGATGAATGACAAATCTGCAGTCACACGGTAGAGGAATAGCTATCTACCTTTCCCATTCTGTGGTTGTTTTAAATTCTTTGTCTTTGATTTGAAGGCAAGTAGAGTGCTTTCTTCCACGCCTTTACTTTATTTATTTATTTATTTATTTTAAGGAGTAACAGTTTCATGAGGTGAAGACCAAAAATCCCAAAAAGCAAGATTAAGATACATTGTTCTTAATAGATCCTGGTTGGTTTTAGAGTTAACTGATGGTTTCTTAGATTATTTGTTTATTTTTCATTCTTACTATTTTTGAGCTTTTCTCTTCCATTATTTGTACTTTCTTTCCCTTCCCTTACCTCAACTCTGTCCTAATAGTTAATTAAGTGAACATTTAGATAGATTTTGTCAGAATCAGTATTAAATCAAGTCATAAGGTCCCTATCTTTTCAAATAGTGTGAATTTTTTTTTTTAGGCAGTAGAAATGGAACTTAGAAGTGTGCTCATAGGAGTCATTTAAGATGTCAGATCCACTATGGTGTAGAAGATGCAATACGTATCAGTTACTTCAGCTTTCTGTGATGAGTTCCTCATTTATAAAACTGGAGTAATGATGCCTTGCATTAACCCATTGCATGGACTGAGTAATAAAATAACATATGGAACACACAAGAAAGTGTCTAAGGAAACATCGAAATCATTATTAGTAGATGTTATTATATCAATAACATCAAAGTAATGAATAATACATAAAGAAAATTCAAAGAAGTTTAGGGGAAAAAGCGATGTATTAATAATTTAAGAATTCTATCTCACTTTAAAGAGAGGTGGCAAATTAACTACTTATTTAAAAAACCCAAACCTATTGCTGTCAAGTCGATTAAGACTCAGAGTGACTTTATAGAACAGAGTACAACTGCCCCATAAAGTTTCCAAGGAGCAGCTGGTGGATTTGAACTGCTGACCTTTTGGTTAGCAGCTTGAGCTCTTAACCACTGTGCCACCAGGGCTCCAACTATTTATATATCACATTAATTAGACTGAAATAATCTGGGTCATATAAAAGAGCTAGAGGTCACTGAGACAGAATAAAGATCAACTAACTAAAATGACATCTTAACTAAACAGGAATGTAATAACTGTAGCCCAGAATAACGGAATAAATAAAGCTTTATCCAGTGTTTGAGCCTTGAATTATAACGACATAGAATTACTTTAAATGCATAATGGTAGATAATTCACTAGAAAAAAATATTGGAAATTATTAAAAACCCAATAAAATGGTTTGAAATAAAATGCAAACTGTGAAAACCAGAGTCTTTTCTTGAACATAGTATGCAAAATATCCCCACCTCAGAGTCATTCTCTCCATACTCTTCTCTATTTTCTTCCTGCCATTAGTACTTTATAAGAGTATGATGTTTACTCAAAATTTAATTCTTTTATCTATCCTCCAAAATTATTGCCTGAGTAATCGTAAGTATAAGGAGCCCTGGTGGTGCAATGATTAAACTCTCAGCTACAAACCAAAAGGTTGGTGGTTTGAATCCACCAGCCACTCCTCAGGAGAAAGATGAGGCAGTATGCTTCTTTAAATATTATAGCCTTGGAAACCCTATGAGGAAGTTCTACTCTGTCCTATAGGGTGGCTATGAATTGGCATTGGCTCCACGGCAACGGATTGCTTTAACCATAAGTATATGTTGACATTTACTTGGGAAGAGGATGGCAGGGAAACAGGGCAGGGGATGGGGAAGCAAATTTAGGGAAAAGTAAAGGACTTTGGACCTAGACAAGTTAAGTTTGAAACACATATTACATAGCCAATTAGAATCAAGAATGAGAAAAAAAAATTGATAGAGTAGATAAAATTAATGAAATGTAGTTTTATTTGGAATCAAACAGCTTTCTAATATCAAGTTTTTTTTAACTCTAATGTGCAAATTAATAGAGTCACCTTACATTGTAATAGAGTCCACATAAAATACTTAGCACAGAATCTGATTGAAAGACTGATCAATAAATAGTGATTAACAACAATATACCTACCGTATTTTTACGCAAATAATGCGTGTCTTCTATGTTTGTTTGCCAATCATTCCCTCTCACGTGAGGCATTTTCATAAGTGCCTCTATACCAATTTTTTTTTTTTACATGTTGTTATAAAAAAAAAAAGCATAGAGCTCTCAGGAAAATACCTTGTGGAAGGAAGGAGTGGTTGACAAACAAATGTAGAAGACGTGGGCATTTTCATAAAAATATGGTAATACCATTACCATTATATACGTCTATATATGAATAAAAAGAAAAAAAGCAGATGACAACATAAACAATGCAAACTCTTAGACTAGTGTTAGAAAGAATTTTTAAATTAGTTTTGTCATGTAGTTCTTAAAATTCACATTAAAAAAAAAAAGTTGGTTGCATCAAATTTTTGAGAGCAATGACCTAACCCAGTGTTCAACAGATGCTTTACGAATTAACACACACACACAAGCACCCACCACACAGACACCTTTTATCTGTCTGTATACAAAGTATAAGACTTTCTTAATCAGATGTTTTTAGAAATTCAATTTCTAACCCCAAAAAGTAGAATTGAGCTTGTCTTGAATAATAACACGTCAGGGAAGCTGTTGTAATGGCATCAAGAGTGGACGCAAGAGAGTATCTCCAAGAGACTTGTCACCTCATGGAAAACTAAATGTGAAATAACATGCATTGAAAATAATTTGTGTGACATGAGAGCCAAAGGAATTTCTTTAGCCAGCTAGTTTTACCAGCTTCTAATGCTACCTATAGAAATAAATTCAATAAAACGATTTGGTGCATTAATACCTTTGTGAATATCAGACCTTTTGCAAAATTCATATGGAATACAGTAGGAATAAAAATCTGATAAATTTACTAAGTAAATTTATTTAAAAAATAATTCCAACAAAAGTAGGTGCAAATTTTGTTGTGATTTTAAACTCACAATCTAGAGAGTGGTATTATCACCAATGTAACATATCAGGAAGAAAAGTTTTGTTTTAAAAAGCCATTAAGTGGTAGATAGTGAAGCTGGTTTAATTCCAAAGCAAAGAATCCTTTCCTAACAGTAGGCTGACAGCCAAGTATAGAAAAAAGAGACAAGCAGAAAAATATATATACATACACATATATGATATATATAATGTTTAATAACTGCAGGGAGGTGTCTCTGCATGCAAAACTAACAATTTTAAAAATAAATGAAATAACTCATAACATATTCAAAATATGCCTTTGACCCTTATGAACTAGCATCCAAAATATCTGTTTCATAAAAGATGCAAAAAAAGTTTTCTGTGTTGTTTTTTATCCACATGAAATATTATTGGTTTCAAGTGCCTTATTTCTAACTAAGAGCCCTAGTGGCTCAGTGATTAAGAGCTACAGCTGCTAACCAAAAGACTGGCAGTTTGAATCCACCAGCTGCTCCTTGGAAACCCTATGGGGCAGTTCTACTCTGTCTTATGAGTAGGAATCAACTCAATGGCAATGGGTTTGGCTTTTATTTATTTATTTCTAAATAACATTGTTTTAGTGCAAACACTTAACTTCTTAGTTTTGGATACTATCCTTTGGCATCTTACCATGAAAAATGAAGCTTTCTTAACTCCCCTGCACATACAATGCACGTAAAGATAGAACTATTTCTTATTAATCCTTATAGTCAGATTTGCACAGACCAATCTTCAGCATAGTAGACTGTGATGGTTAAGATAGTGTGTCAGCTTGACTGGGCCATGATTCTCAGTGTTTTAGCAGTCATATAGTGTTGTGATCACTTCCCTGTTGAAATTTGATATGCGATCACCCCCATGATGGGATCTGCTTTGAGTAGCCAATCAGTTGAAGGAGAGTTTCCTTGAGCATGTGGCCTGCATCAAGTGTGGGCAGACATTCAGGCAGGGCTCAGGGGCTTTTGCTAGTTCTGGATCATGCAGCTGGCTCCTGCTTGTCTGACTTCTGGTTCTTAGGACTTGAGATAGCAAGTTACCTGTGGTCTTTCCTGCCAATCTTGGGATTCATGGATCTTTACAGCATGTGAACAATCCTACCAATCTTGGATTCACTAGCCCCTGCAGCTACGTGAATCAGGAGAACACTCTTTCCAGAACCATGGACTTGGGACGTTACAGCCTCTATAACCACATGACCATTTCCTTGATATGAATCTCTCTCTCTGTATATATATATATATATATATGCGTGCTTTACTGGTTTTGCTTCTCTAAGGAACCCAGCCTAAGACCATGGGTGATCTTGCTGGTATTTCAGTACTGGTGGCATAGCTTCCAGCATCACAGCAATACAAAAGACCCCACGATACAACAAACTGACAAACTGAAAGTTGCTCTTAAACTTGGAGTAGCTAAAGCAAAAGGAAGAAATGATGAAGTCAAAGAGCTGAACAGATTTCAAAGGGCAGCTCTAGATGACAAAGTAAACTATTATAATGAAATGTGCAAAGAACTGGAGACAGAAAACCAAGAGGGAAAATATGCTTGACATTTCTCAAGCTGAAAGAACTGGGGAAAAAAAAAAAATTCTAGCCTCGAGTTTCAATATTAAAGGATTCTACAGGGAAGATACTAAACCACACAGAAAGCATCAAAAGAAGATGGAAGGAATACACAGAGTCACCATTCCAAAAAGAACTGGTCGACATTCAACCATTTCAGGAGGTAGCATATATATATATAGAGAGAGAGAATGAAATTTATTGTACTTAATTGGCCCATACTATCCAAAATCTGTAGGGAAATCCAGCAGTCTAGAAACTGCAGTTATGAGGCAGAATTTCTTCTTTCCAAGAATTCTCAGTTTTGCTTTTGAGGTCTTCAACTGATTGAATGAGGCCCATCAACCTTATGGAGGTTAATCTCTTTTACTTAAAGTTAACTGATTATAGTTGTTAACCAAATATTTTCACAGCAACACCTAGATTATTGTTTGCTTAAATAATTAAGTAACATAGTCTAGAAAAATTCAAGCCTCGAGTTGCAATAGTGAAGAATTCTATGAGCAAAATACTGAAGGAAGCATCAAAAGAAGATGGAAGGAAAACACAGAGTCATTGTATCAAAAAGAATTGATCTACGTTCAATCATTTTGGGAGGTAGCATATGATCAAGAACCAATGGTACTGAAGGAAGAAGTCCAAGCTGCACTGAAGACATTGGTGAAAAACAAGGCTCCAGGAACTGACAGAGTACCAACTGAGATGTTTCAACAAACGAATGCAGTTTCGTCTATGCCAAGAAATTTGGAAGACAGATAGATACCTGGCCCACCAACTGGAAGGGATCCATATTTATGCCTATTCTGAAGAAAGATGATCCAACTGACTGTGGAAATTACCAAACAATATTAGTATCACATGCAAGTAAAATTTTGCTGAAGATCATTAAAAAGTGGTTGCAGCAGTATATTGACAGGGAACTGCCAGGAATTCAAGCAGGATTCAGAAGAGGATGTGGAACAAGGGATGTCCTTGCTGATGTCAGATGGATCTTTGCTGAAAGCAAAGAATACCAGAAAGATGTTTACCGGTGTTTTATTGACAAGGCAAAGGCATTCCACTGTGTGGTTCATAACAAATTATGGATAACATTGCAAAGAATGGGAATTCCAGAACACTTCATTGTGCTCATGAGGAACCTCTTAGACCTCTTAGACCAAGAGGCAGTCATTCAAACAGAACAAGAGGATACTTCATGGTTTAAAGTCAGGAAAGTTGTCCTTCTGGGTTGTGTCCTATCATCATACTTATGCAATCTGTATGCTGTACAAATAATCCAAGAAACTGGACTATATGAAGAAGAATCGGGCATCAGGATTGGAGGAAGACTCATTAACAACCTGTGTTATACAGATGACATGACCTTTCTTGCTGAAAGTGAAGAGGACATGAAGCACATACTGATGAAGATCAGTGACGGCAGCCTTCAGTAGGGAGTACCCCTCAACATATAGAAAACAAAAATCCTCACAACTGGACCAATAAGCAACATCGTGATAAACAGAGAAAAGATTGAAGTTGTTAAGGATTTCATTTTACTTTGATCCACAATCAACGCCCGTGGAAGCAGTGGTGAAGAAATCAAGCAATACATTGTATTGGACAAATTTGCTGCAAAAGACTTCTTTAAGGTGTTAAGAAGGAAAAATGTCACTTTGAAGACTAGGGTGCACCTGACCCAAGCCATGGTGTTTTCAATCACCTCATATGCATGCGAAAGCTGGGCCATGAATAAGGAAGACCAAGAGGAATTGATGCCTTTGAATTATGGTGTTGGTGAAGAATACTGAACATACCATGGACTGCCAGAAGAATGAACAAATCTATATTGGAAGAAGTACAGCCAGAATGCTCCTTAGAAATGAGGACGGCGAGGCTTCATCTCACATACTTTGGACATGTTATCAGGAGGAATCAGTTCCTGGAGAAGGATATCATGCTTGGTAAAGTAGAGGGTCAGCGAAAAAGAGAAAGAACCTCAACAAGATGGATTGACACAGTGGCGGCAACAATGGGCTCAAGCATAACAAAAATCAAGAAGATACTGTAGGACCAGGCAGTGTTTCATTCTGTTGTACGTAGGTTTGTCATAAGTCGCAAGCGATTTGAAGGCACCTAACAACAACAACATAATCTAGCCAAGTTTTCTTTACCTCCTCTGTCAGGTTTTAAAAGTGATTCTAGTTTTAATAATATGTAGATTAGTCATTCATATTTTTCTGGTACTATTTTTTCATTATTTTTTATACTGTTGTTTATCCATCTGGAATTTATTTTGTTATAAGGTGTGTAGTCATATAAACTTATATCTTTAAAAATTATTATCTTGTTATCACTTATTGAATAATCCATCATCTCTCTACGAATTAAAAATGCTAGCTTTATTATATGCCTTATATTTGTATTAATTGGACTTACATTCTGTTTATTCATCTATCTGGCTACTTTTGTAGCAGCACTGTGCTAGTTGAAGAATTTGAGGTTTATAATATGATTTACTAGCTAATTGTATTAGGTTTTCTTTATTGTCTTTGTATTCTAAATTTTTGCTGCTATTCTTATAATGGCCTTGCTTTTTTTATTTTTTCAAATTAAGAAATAAATCACCCTTGTAAAATTTTTGGAATTTCTTTAAATATTTTATCAGTTTGAGGAGAAATTATATATTTAAATATTAATTCTTCCATCAACAATTATGGTACATCACTTAATATGTTTGTCTTACCCTTTGTGTTTTAACAAAATTATGTGGTTCTTATTATACATATATATGGAAACGTGGTGCTGCAGTGGTTGAGAGCTAACCAAAAGGTTTGCAGTTTGAATGCAGCAGCCCCTCCTGGAAACTCTATTGGGCAGTTCTACTCTGTCCTATAGGGTTGCTATGAGTAGGAATTGACTCTATGGCAACAGGTTAATTATATATGTTCTAGATACGACTCGTTTGGTTTCTTTATAGATATTCTACTCCTTATTTTATTCTCATTTTGAATGTAAGCATTTCTTTCTATTCATTTTCTCTTAAAGCTGGTTACAGTGTAATGAATTACTTAATATGGCTTTTCTTGCCATAGTCTTATAACTTCCACCCAAGTGATTGGGCGGGACTGTGTGATAGGGTAATTGTGGTCCATCAAAGAGATTGGTCAGTTTTGCTGTCCTGCTGGGTTTGAAATGAGCCACCCAAAAGCAAGAAAAGAGAGGACCCCACCAGCAAAACAGCCAGAAGCTGCGAGCGTGTCCTCTGGACCTGGGATCCCTGTGCTGAGAAGTTCCTGGAACCAGGAGACAGAGAGAGCAAGCCAGCTCTAACCCTGCAGACAGTGAGAAGCAGTAGCAGGAGAGACCTGGCAGCAGGAGACGGTGTGGTGGGCTTCTTGGCCCATGGAGCAAGAAAGCAGACTGTCTTTGGGCAGAGGCCTAGGGCCAGGGAGAGTCTTGACTGTGAGCATGGCTGGAAAGAGGCTGTCCTGATGGATGAACTGTATCCTTTGTGTTCCGGAGCCTGAATTGTAACTGTTACTTCCCTAATAAACCCCATAATCGTGAGTATTGTCTCTGAGTTCTGTGTGGCCATTGCAATGAATTATTGAACCCAGCAGAGAAGTAGAGCGTTGTGTGAGGCACAGTTGGTGTCAGAATTGGTAAAGATGGCTGAGAGGGGAGGGATGTCTGACCTCTGCCTCCTAGGAATCAACCTTGGGCTGTTGATCTTGAATGTCCTTCCCCCTTGTGAAGTTAGAGGAGATCAGATACCGTCCCCACACTGTTTTTACACTGGTACATGTAAAGCTAAGAGGTTCTATAAATTTAATTCGGTAACTAGCCACCCTATTAAAAATGTTAAATTAGTTTTTAGTTAGTTATCTTGTCATTTGTAAATACTTATAGCTTTCCCTTCCTCCTTTCTAATGTTTGTTCCTTATTTATTTCTGATCTACTGCATTGGAAAGAATGTCAATAAGAAATATTTAGCATTATGAGTGTGAACATACATCCTTGTGTGATTGTTTTGGCTTATAATATTCATTGATTTATTCTTTTCAGTCACAAATATTTTCAAGTGTATATTGTGCACTTTGGAAATGCCTTTGGATTTTACTATTACATGAGAAATTGGCCCTTTGGTTTATGTACTTTCACAAATTTTTCTATATGCATTTAAAACACATTTAAAAATGAGTTCATGAAACACCTAACATCTTATAATTTATGTACTACCATCTGTTTACTCTAAATACTATGAACGTGTTTTCATATATATCACTAATGCCATTTTTAATTATTGCAGAGCTAAGTCTATACCAAATTGTAGAACTGATTCCCATTGTTTTTTTTTAACATTTTTGTGTACCCAGTATTTGATATCTTGAAAAAAATGTTCATTGAAAAGTCTTTTACACATATTTGGCAAATGTATCCAATCAATGCCTTATAATAAATTAACAGAAAAGAGATGGCTGGAATAAAAAGTAAGTACATTTCAATTGTCAGTACATAGTGCCAAATTTCCCTCCAGGAAGGTTGTTATCAATTTATAGACCCAATGGTACTATGAATACTTGGTGATACTTCCTGTTGAGAAGGTATTGACTAAATCTGAATTTACAATTGATGTGTTTTTAGGTAACATTTTATATTTCAATTAATCTTATACTGTAAATTATCTCAACATATTTATAGCGTATTGATATTCTAGACTCTGTACTTGGAAGGAAAATGAGCTTCATTATCAGGATAGAAGTGACAGATATGTACCTAAAATAAACTTACAAATTTGCAAACCAACTCAAACTGAATCTGGGAGAATATGCCTAAAGAGTAGAACAGCCAGTGATTTCAAAGGAGTGACCCTGGCCTAAAGCCAGCTTTATTTTGCTTATTTCAAGAGCTAATTCCCAAGTTGATTAGGAATGCAATTTATTTTACATATGAACATAATTTGGGAAAGAATTATTTTAGTTTTCAATATGATACTAAAATTATATCATTATAAGCAATGTAGGTATGATAAAATAAAGTTAACCATAATGAATTTGGATATGGTTAAAAAACCGTCATTAATTTTTCTAAAAGTGAGTAAGTCTTTCCAGATAATTTGAACATATTTCATTATTAGCCTTTCATTTCCCCTTTTTATGGTTTGGGTAGAGTGGAAAGGCAAGCTGAACTTTAATTATTTACAAGCTTACTGTTATGGATTTTAATATATTTCCAGACTATTATGATTGTACACTACTTTTCAATCAAAAAGTGAAATCATTTTTACTGAACAAATCGTGGTCAAAATATGACAAGAAAATGCGATGCTTTCATAAATGAACTGGAATAAATCATGTTTCAAAGATGAACATGAAAAACAGCATCATCCTCTCCTTTTACTGGTAAAGTACAGCACTTATTCATGAGAAAAGTAATTACCTCAGTGACATTAAAGGCCCTTTTTAAATATTATTTCATGTCTTTCTGTAGCTCTTTTCCAGCTGTGTTCCATTTGCAGTGTTTTATCCATTCAAAGTACTGAAATGGAACTTACTTTAGATGACATGAAATGTACACTTTTTATATACTGTCTTTGAGAATTTTTCCTATACATATGCAAAGACATTGCTGTAGAGGTGTTAAAGGATCTCTGTTCAAACCAAATCCTAGATCAGCTTTCAATTAACTTTTCTTTGCTCTTTTTTCTCAGTAAGGCAATAGTATTTTCTGCCCTGCATATATTTATAACAATTTCTCTAGACTGGATATTTTTTAAAATTATTTTATTACCAAAATTAAACTTTCGTTCTTCTTTTTTTAATACCAGAGTTATCATTTCAATTTGGCCATTATTCATACTCTATTTGAAAACAAAAATCCTAAAAAAAAGAGGTCACTGTCCTTTCATAAATAGCCAGTTGATTTTCAGCTCCTCATTTTAGTGACTTCAAAGGCAGAAGGAAATTTAAGGTTTAGCATTGTGAAAATACTCTAAGCATTTCCATCAATGCATGGTTCTTCTCTGTCCAGTATCCATCGCACTGTCCCAGTGTTCCCCAAACTGGTGCCCAGGCAGTGCACCATACACTGACCAAACTAGACTCTGCTAGACCATGCATGCCTTGTTCATGCTGTGCCAATGGTCTGCATTGGCCCTGCCTAATCACACTATATATCAGAGTCCCTGAGTGGTATAAACGGTTAGCTGCTAACCTAACAGGTGGAAGTTTAAGTCCACCCAGAGGCACCTCAAAAGAAAGGTCTGGCAATCTCTTGTTTTTGCTGCTGTTAGGTGCCATCAAGTCGGTTCCTACTCATAGTGACTGTATGTACAACAGAACTAAACACTGCCCAGTCCTGTGCCATGCTCACAATCATTGCTAGATTTCAACCAATTGTTGTAGACACTGTGTCAATCCATCTCATTGAGGATCTTCCTCTTTTTTGCTGACCTCTACTTTACCAAGCATCATGTCCTTTTCCAGGGACCAATGCCTCCTGATAACATGTCAAACATAGGTAAGACAAAGTCTCACCATCCTCCCTTCTAAGAAGCATCCTGGCTGTACTTTTTCCAAGGCAAATTTGTTTGTTCTTCTGGCGGTTCGTGCTATGTTCAATACTCTTCACCAGCACCGTAATTTAAATGCATCAGTTCTTCTTCAGCCTTCCTTATGCATCGTCCAGCTTTCACGTGCATATGAGGCGATTGAAAACTCCATGGCTTGGGTCAGGCACACATTAGACCTCAGAGTGACATCTTTGCTTTTTAACACTTTAAAGAGGTCTTTTGCAGCAGATTTGCGCAATGCAATACATCCCTTGATTTTTTGACTGCTGCTTCCATGGGTGTTGATTTTGGATCTAAGTAAAATGAAATCCTTGACAACTTCAGTCATTTCTTTATTTAACACGATGTTCCTTATTGGTTCAGTTGTGAGGATTTTCATTTTCTTTATATTAATTTGTAATCCATACAGAAGGCTGTAGTCTTTGATCTTCGTCAATAAGTACTTCAAGTCCTCTTCACATTCAGCAAGAAAGGTTGTGTCATCTGCAGAACACAAGTTCTTAATGAGTCTTCTTCCAATCCTGATGCCCCATTCTTCTTCATATAGTCTGGTGTCTTGGATTGTTTGCTCAGCATACAGACTGAAATAGTAGGGTAAAAAGATGCAACCCTGATGCACACTTTTCCTGACTTTAAACCATGCAGTATCCCCTTATTCTTTTCAAATGACTGCCTCTTGATCTATGTACAGGTTCCACATGAGCACCATTAAGTGTTCTGGAATTCCCATTCTTCCCGACATTATCCATGATTTGTTATGAACGAAACAGTCAAATGCCTTTGCATAGTCAATAAAACACAGGTGAGCATCTTTCAGGTATTCTCTGCTTTCAGCCAAGATCCATCTGACATCATTAATGATATCTCTCATTCCATGTCCTCTTCTGAATCCAGCTTGAATTTCTTTCAGCTTCTTGTCAATGTACTGCTGCAAACATTTTTTAATTATCTTCAGCAAAATTTTACTTGTGTGTGATATTAATGATATTGTTTGATAATTTCTGCATTCTGTTGGATCTCCTTTCTTTGGAATGGCCATAAATATGGATCTCTTCCAGTCACATGGCCAGGTAGCTCTCTTCCTAGTTTATTGGTATAGATAAGTGAGCACCTACAGTGCTACATCCATTTGTGGAAACATCTCAATTGGTATTCCATCAATTCCTGAAGCCTTGTTTTTCACCAATGCCTTCAGTGCAGTTTGAACTTCTTCCTTTAATACCACTGGTTCTTGATCATGTTCTGCCTCCTGAAATGATTTAACACTGACCAATTCTTTTTTGGTGCAGTAACTCTGTGTATTCCTTCCATCTTCTTTTGATGTTTCCTGTGTCATTCAGTATTTTGCCCAAAGAACCCTTCAATAATGCAACTCAAGGCTTTACTTTTTTCCTCAGTTCTTTCAGCTTGAGAAATGCTGAGCATGTTCTTTCTTTTTGGTTTTCTAACTCTAGTCTTTGCATATTTCATTATAATGCTTTATTTTGTCTTTTTAAGCCACCTTTTAAGATCTGTTCAGCTGTTTTACTTCATCATTTCTTCCAATCGCATTAGCTACTCTACCTTTAAGAGCAAGTGTCAGAGTCTCTTCTGACATCCATTTTGGTCTTCTCTTTCTTTCATGTCTTTTTAATACCTTCTGTTTTCTTCTTGTATGATGTTTTTGATGTCATCCCACAACTCATCTGCTCTTCAGTCATTAGCGTTCAATGTGTCAAATCTATTCTTGAGAATGTCTCTAAATTCAGGTGGGATATACTCAAGGTCATTCTTTGGCTCTCATGGACTTGTTCTAACTTTCTTCAACTTGAACTTGCATAGGAACAATTGATGGTCTGTTCTGCAGTCAGCCCCTAGCCTTGTCCTGACTGATGATATTGAGCTTCTCTTTCCATAGATGTAGTTGATTTGATTCCTGTGTATTACATCTGGCAAGTTTCATGTATATAGTCATTGTTTACGTTGTTGAAAAAAGGTATTTCCAATGAATATGTCATTGGTCTTGCAAATAATCTCATGAGATCTCTGGCATCACCTCTATCACCAAGGCCATATTTTCCAACTACTGATCCTTCATCTTTGTTTCCAACTTTTGCATTCCAATCGCCAGTAATGATCAATGCATATTGATAGCATGTTTGATCAATTTCAGACTGCAGAAACTGATAAAAATCTTCAATTTCTACATCTTTGGCATTAGTGGTTGGTGTGTAAATTTTATTAATAGTCATATCAGTTATCCTTGTAGGCATATTGATATTATCACTGACAGCATTATACTTCAGTATTGATCTTGAAATGTTCTTTCTGACAATGTGATGCTGTTCCTCTTCAATTTGTCATTCCAGGCATAGTAGACCATATTATTGTCTAATTCAAAATGGCCAATACCAGTCCATTTCAGCTCACTAAAGACTAAGATATCTATCTTCATTGTTCCATTTCATTTTTGACAAATTCCAATTTTCCTAGATTCCTGTCTCAGCGGCGACGGTAATCGGGACGGCAAAGACAGTAATCAACTGCACAACTCTTACAGAGAAGTGGGGCCAGGAGGGTCACTCTGAGGAGTCGACCCTATTTCAGTCCCAGGAGTTTATTTTATAGTCAATACAGCAAGCAATAAAGCAATTAACAAAACAATGGGCTTTGGGTGTGGGCAAGGGAGAAGGAATTCAGG